>NW_021318927.1:564670-601310 GCF_001605985.2 Dendrobium catenatum
TTAAAATAATTAATTTTAATTCATCATTAACTATAATATTTTATTTTAATGTATTTTTAAATAATTAAAATAAGTTTATAAATTAATAATTAATTAACTATTCATTTAATCACTTATTTTAATTAATTATTAATTTAATAAATTAGTTTAATTATTTATTAATTTTAATATTTTATTTTTATTTATTTTAAATTTAAATTTTAATATTATATTATTTTATTTAAATATATAAGCCTAACCTTTGTAACACACACTACAGGAAAACCTGATATTACCGGTGAATAAATATCCCGGTAATACAGAAAATACGATGGAAAGTTATGGCTTTTGGCTCATTTTAGTCGGATTTTCATACGCGCGCCGATTTGGCACGCATCGGAAAAAAGTTTTTCGACGTATCTAATTCGCCGGAAACCTTTCCAGCGCACTCTCCAACGCATTATCGACAAAAAATGTGCTAAAAATGGCATTTATCATCAGATTATTTCGACGTTAAAGAAGCCAAAATTTGCATCGCATTTATCCGCCAGAAACACTAGCGTATAAAATGCCATAATTTACTCTGAAACTAAGTTTATAACTTGTTACTAGCGCTTTATCCGCCGGTGTTTTCGGCGGATATAAAACGTTCGAAATAATACAGAAATTCATTGTATCGTCATTTCCGGCGAATTGCCGACGCTAAATACGCCTGAAACTTGTAGTAATAACAAAATAAATCGCCTTCCCAAGCAGCAATCAGATTTTCACACCTGCAAACATATACAAATAATAGTTCCACAACATAGATCTATACATCACAGATTTCAAGAACTTCAACAAATACTTAAAAACATAAATGTTCATTAACACAGATTGTTCACTAACATCAATCAACCAATATTAAAAACATCGCAGATACGTCATTAACACCAAATATTTAAAAACTTAAACAAGTTCATATGACATTGAAAAAACTAAACTACTCTGAATTCGTGGACTCATCCTCAGCTAGAGCTACTTCTTTTCCACTCAACTGCTCCATCATTTTGCTCATTTTATCCAATAATTGATTGTGTTGCTCTTGCATCTGCATTTGTATATGTGCTTGCAACTAAACTTGCCAATCAACTTGTGATTTCCTTACTTGTTCTAGCTTCGCTTAAAGGGCAGATATTTGTTGACTATGTAAGGAATCATGTGAACTGGCTGTGAAGCTGGATACAGTAGAGTCATCCCCTCGTATGCCTGAGCTTGCGAACCTAAACCATAAACCCTGCCATGTTGCCTTCCTCAAACATCTTGCAATCAGATGTGATATTCAGAATACTCCACAGAGCCTCCAGAAGAATCCTCATCTGTTGTGGGCTAACTCTCTCGAAGCCGTGTATACATCTACATTAGTACTTGTAGAAAGATCGCATTAAGAATCAAAATATGGCTCGTACTCATCATGAGAAGTCCAATACCAATACCGTGGCATGAATCCTCTGCGATACATATCAATAATTACATCATCTGATCTTAGGTGCCATAGATTTTTATGTTTAGAACATGAACATCGAAATATTTTATCTGATATGAAGCTGGGTAGTTGTTTCGCTGTCTGAATGAAATGTTCACTCCATTAATGAATTCATCTGTTAATGTCTTTCGTCCTTGCACCAATCAGTTATACATCCAACTTCTTTGATTTCTAATATCCATAACCTACATATAGAAGCAGATAAGTAATGTATTATATTAATTTATGGTGCCGAATGTTGGCTATTAAAAGGGAAGCATAATACTAAGTTAAGTGTTGCAGAGATGAGGATTCTTAAGTGGATGAGTGGCTTGATCCTTAGACATAGGATATGAAATGAGCATATACGTACGTGAAAATGTTGGAATATCTCTTGTGTTAGATAAGATTAGAGAGAGTCACCTAGGATACGAAATGAGCATATACATGAAAAGGTTGGAATAGCTCCAGTGTAAGATAAGATTAGAGAGAGCCGCCTTAGATGGTTTGGTCATATTAAACGGAGGCCATCCGATGACCCGACCAGTTAGCAAAGTTGAGGTATTAGATTTGACTTATATTAAGAAAGATAGAGGTAGACCAAAAAAGAATTGATTAGAAAATATTAGAAATGATCTTTCTTTAATAGATTTAAATGAGCTTTTGACTTTTAATCGGACGGCGATCTAGGGTGGGGCGATGAGAGTAGAGCGGAGAAGCAAAAAAAAAAATGGCAGAAGCAAATGAGTAGCCTGACGGGCTCGGGTTCGAAAATAGGGCTTTCGCCGGTGGAACTTTCTGCGAATTGTACGCCGGAACAGTTTCCGGTGTCTTTTGCACTGTTTATAATTTGTTGAGTTTAAAATGGCCGGCATCTTCTCCGCCGGTAAATCCGCCCCCTATTTCTGCCGTAAAATCCTCCACTTAGAATGAAATGCTTGTATATTCCGACGTCAACACCGACGTATGGGGAGTCGAAAAACTACTGACGATAATTCTGCTAGAAAAAATGACATTATACTTCCGTCGTAGAATATGCCGGTACGAACACCGTACTTATCGACGAATAAAAATCTATCGAAACTTCCGACGGCAATCGTTTGTTTTCCAGTAGTGACATTTTTCTCTACAACAAATTGGTTTACTACTTGAAATACTTATAGGTTTTGAGTTCGAATCTTACTGGCATCATTGCGTAAGCAACGAGTAGGGCGGGTAGGAATGCGACTAGGTAGCTACTGCTGGCAAGCGGGAGCCGGCTAGGCATGCGGGCGGGCAAGCTGCCGTGGGCGGGTGGGATGGCATGCTGGTAGGTGTGTGGGTAGAGCAATTTTGTTATTTTTTTTAATTATTCCAGTGACTTTTTAAGCTGGAAAATTTTACGGTGGAAAAATTTATTTGAATAAAATTTTCGACGGGGTTTTTTTTTATGAAAAGTTTTTTCGACTCTCATTTTGCTAGCAAAAAATCTTTTTTCATAAAATTTGTCGGTAATATGTAATTTTTCTATAGTAAAATTAAGGTGCATTATTTTGCATAGATAATTAATTGCATGTGTGATTTTTTTTTTGCAATATATAAATTAAGTGAACAACTGAAATGGATATATCATAGCAAAATATGCCAAATGAACAACATAGTGCAGCTATAGTACCGTTAAATAGTGTGTTGTAGCTGGCTAGTGTTATAACATAAGTAAAGAAAGATATATAGTGCAAGCTAACTAGAAGAAGGAAAGATGAGGGGGACAAGCATTTGCATATATTCCATAAGATGAAGCCCTTATTATTCAAAGGAGCTGTAGAACATCAAGTTATAAAAGATTGCTTACTGAGGATAGAGAAAATCTTCGACAATATGTAGTGCCCAGAGAACAGGAAGGTACCATTAGTTATATTTCTATTTGAAGGAGAAGCAGAGAGATGGTGGGTGGTACAATAGTGGGAGAAATTTTAGGGGAAGATCAATGTAAAGATTACTTGAAAATATTTTATTGCAGTGTTAGAATGTGATATGTACCTCTCAACCTGATAATAGATGCAAGAAGTTTTCATATGATTGGAATAAGGATGCAAGACTATAATGTAATATGAAGCTTAGTTTTTTGCATTGGCTTGGTATGCTCCTCATTTGATCCTCATTGTTAAAGAAAAATATTATAGATTTCTACAATGATTTAATAGGAAGTTGAGGCATCTGTTAGTACCTCTATGGATTCAAGGGTTCTTTGACTTGTTGGAAAGGGATAGATTGATATAAATTGATTTGACAGTTCCTGCATCCAGATATGATCATATAAGTGGGAGAAGGACTATAAATGACTCGAGTTGGGATAGGGATAATGCAAGTTATAATAGAAGTAGATCAGGTGATTCTAGGGGGTCAATTCCTACTAATAGCTATCAAGATTGCATTCATTATGGAAGAAGACATTCATGGCATTGCTACCTTATAAATGGATAATGCTTTTCATGTGAACAACAAGGACATAAGGAAGCAGATTATCCTCAGAGAGGATATGGAGGAAGAACTTATTCTTGAGTAGGATGGTCTAAACAGACTGAAGGATATAGGACTGCAGGATGAAGATCTTACATTGAAATATCAATAAATAGAGTTGATGACAGAACCATCAATGGAAGTTATAGGAAATTTCTTGCACCATGCTATTACCGACAGCAGTTACCCTAGTGATACCAGTAGTGTACAACTTACAATATCTGGAAGACTGGTAATAACTTGAGAATTTGACTCATAAGAAACTTTATTTTGAATTATTGCTATGGCATTTTATTGCATGCTGAATGGATTATGATTGAATAAATTAAATGGCTAAATGATCAAAATTAATTTTTGATTTGCATTTGGATTCTTAGACAAGATTTTGATTTAATTTTAATTTGATTTGAATTTTATAGTGAAGATTTATTATGTACTAGTTTTGTTAGTCTTAATCCTTAGTGAAAATATTGGGGATGATATTTTTGTAAGATAGGTAGATTGTAACAATTCTATTTTGAATAAAATGAAAGTTTGAAGTTTCCAAAAATTAGTCTGTTGGAGTGCTACAATGCTGAGAAGTGCTAGAGAGTGGAACTTCAACACCATAACTCTCTATTCTACAGTAACACTCTTGAATTTTATGTGGTGTAGTGGTGCTGGGTCACTTGGGCACCGTGCGCGGTACCGGACACTAATATGAGTTTCTATATATATATATTTCTCTCCACTCACGTCTCTCTCTCTCTCTCTCTCTCTCTCTCTATATATATATATATATTATATCTTTCACACACACACACATTTTTTGCTTGCCAGGTAAGGAAGAAAAGGATGAGACAAGAAGGAATAGAATGAAAGGGAAACAAGATTTTTAGCTGCTGGTTTGTTTCACCGCTTTTATGAAATTAAATTGCTCATATCATTATAGGTCACTTCTATTATGTTTCTATTTTCAAATATTTTACTTTTAACTGTTTGATTATCCTTAAATTGATTTATTATATTTTTCCTCATATTTAGTGAATTTCTACCTCATAACTTTATGTATATCATAATAGTAATTATTCTAGACATTTTGATTGATTGGTTATTGCATTTTATATGAATTTTATAGAATGATGGTTTTGACACTTTAATTTGATTATATTATTAATGTAAGCTTTGTAAATGAATATGAGCATGTGATCGGGTAATAGTTATTAATTTTACTTTTACAATATTATAGTAATAATATGTGTGAAGATAAGTAAATGTTGGTGATTTACTAATGTTAACTGGAGACTAATTTATATATGTACAAGATGGTGGATTGATGAACTTTCTTTTAAATACTATATTTTGATGTCAACCTCTGTTGATTCTCGTGATTCATTACTACTTGAGAGTTATAAAGAGTTAATTATTGTGCTGACATGCAAGAGTTGTGACTTTATTTATTGAGTCAACGATTACTAAAAAAACACCACATAAGCCAGAACATTTTTTTGGTTAAAACCATCATAGGGGCCTACACATTAATTAATAAAAAAAGATACAAGTACTTAGAGGATTTAAAGCTATCTATAAAATATAATATTTAAAGTAAAACCTAATGAGCCAAAGATCCTATCTATTACAAAAGCAAAAGAGAAAAAGCCAAGGTGGCAAAAGAGCCAACCCTCAAAAGAGGATCTCAAACCAAATCAATGAAGCCAATAATGATCCAAGGGAAGCATCAAACCATCCAAAACAAACCAGAACCCCAAAAGGCTTCCATTAAAAGGATAAATAGTTGCAAAACCAGAAAGAGATACAAACCTAAAATATAAAAAGAACAATACAAAGGTACCTGAATTAAAACCAGTCAATACACCACACTAACATCCACCAATTAGCAAGCAAATTTTGCACCAAAAAAGAAAAAAACTTGAAGAAAAAGAGAAAATATAATACTAAATAAGACACTACGGGAAAACACGCGATTACCGTCGGATTTTCCGGCGGATATTTTTGCGCCAGCATTCCGGCGCAAATTATACGTCGGAAACAAATTATCGACGCACCCTAAACCGGCGGAGATATTTGCGCCGGAACATGCGTCGGAAACTAACGGTTCCGTCGGATTGTGCATTGTTTCCGGCGGATTACGTCCGCCGGTAATAACAGGTTTTCCTGTAGTGAGATAACCAAGAGAAGGAGCACTAAGCCAACCAAAGCAGCAAACACAAAAGCCAACCAATAGGGAAAGCATACACTAGACAACCAACAATTAATACCATAAACCAACCAAACCCTTAACAACCGAAGAAAGATAGAACCAACCCAAAAAGAACCATAGGACATAACCAACAACCCCAAAAACTAGTCAAACTCCAAGCAACCAAAAAAATATAGAACCAACAACTCAAGCCTACATAACATAAACTAGGAACCACAACTAATCCAATAAGAAGCACAAAACACAGAGCAGAAAACCCATAGAAAAGCCATCCCAGACAACCAACAAGAGCCAAAGACCAACAAACGATAGAACAAGACCAACCAAAACACAAACAACTCCACAGAGCTAAACAACAGACTTGAATCTTGCATAACAACCAACATAGTACTTAAAATTTAGCTCCATATTTTTTCTTCTTTTTCTTATTTTTCTTCACTAACACCATAGCAAAGCTAGCTTTATCAATTTTCACCACATTCAAATCAAGATCCTCCAACAACACTTTGGAGCAGCCATCGATGATGACTTGTTTGTTGGATATTATTTATTGTACTATTTGTTTCACTACTACGTACTGGTTTACTATTTTTTTTTATTATACTATTACTGTTGATCCACGATTAATGTACTGATTTATTGTCACTAAGCACATTTTTTCTATTACTTAACATGTAATATAAGCTACTTATTGACACTGATAGTGATATAACTGAATATCATGTGTACACTCTTATGCAATTTCTAGATAATGATGTACTATATTGTTACAAATTTTGATAGTTTTCTTAAGTACTTCCGCTTTGCTGGTTTATATAATTTCTTTGATATTTGGATAGTATTGCTATGATGTATGATTTAAGAATGATTATTTTTTGCTTTATTGTTTTGACATCCATACTAAATTGTATTATTTTATTAGCCTTCATACCCCACTGGTTTATTGGTTCACTGGCTTCACTATTACTATATGTGTTTTACTATTTATGTAAATATTCATGTTCATATTAACGGACTGACTTTATGCATACTATTTTTTTTTCGTGCTTTGATTTGAGTTGTAAGATTTTTGTGACATGCTAGGCTTTTTAGCTCATTATAAGATGTAAATGATTTCAGATCGGAGAAGAGAATCAGGAGTGTGAGACTAACCAGTTACAGGATTCCTCAGGTTTTACTCTTATTTTGTTTTTAGATATTCTTTTGTAATCATGAATGAATGGATATTGTATTGTATTGTATAATTCCCGGCTATTGTATATGATTTTTGAAGTATTGAATACACATCTATATTGGCTTATGCAAATATTTTATATTCTTGAATGAAATTAAATAACTCTGATTGTTACTATAAAAGATAAAACATATAATTCTTTTCAATTTAAATTTAGAATATGACAGCCATTGTATGAATTAAACATACAACAACAATAAATAAACTACTATAGTTTGTGATTATCTTCTCCAGTAATAGGCTAAATTGTAGCACTGGCTGATAGTTATTTCATGACCATCCAAATGGTTGTAAAACTAATTATTAATTTTGTAGCAAAGTATGCAATCATGAATTGGCTACCATGATGCCATTGTAACAAGCTGAGAAACACTCAACGATCAATCTGTTAGCTTCCGATTTGTGACTTAACTTTAAGCAAAATGCAGCTTATTAATAAATATAAAATATTTTATATTCATTGTATGTAATGTTTATCCTAATATTTAGAAGCAACTTAGCTTGAATAATTAATCAAATTTAAGCTTCATTATATGATTTTGAGCCGGCTCAATTATTTTGAATGAGAATATCATTCTTAATTACTCAAGTTGTTATTACAATAGAATGATAACAATTTTAAAAAATTAAATGAGAAATAATAAAAAATCATTTCAAATAACAAAAGGAGATATAATTTATAAATAATTTTAAGTTTAGACTAAAACTATGGAATCCTAATATATTATAAGTACATTTTATATTAATATTTTTTTTTAAATAAGATAACTCATAAGTTGATAAGTTTGAATCGAGGCTGACTCAAGTTTAGCTTATCTAGCTTGACATATGAGCCATCTATCGAGTTAAGGTCAAGTCAACTCATGATAAGCTAGCCAGCTTCACTCGGTTACACCTGTAAACTCGATAGCCTCTTTTATTACTTACTCAATTTCTTGATGATGGCCGTGATCAGGCCACAACGAGATGGCCGTGGGACAAGGTGATGATGAAGAGGGGTTGCATGGTGGGAGAGTCATCGACTGCCGAGGCCGGTCGCTGGGAGGAATATAACAAATGAGGAGTTAGGGATTTGGAGAGAAGAACGAGAAGAAAGGTGATGGAAAATAATGTCATGCCACCAGCCACGACTATGTTTACAATTTCTGTCGCAAATAAATTGCTTATTCTTTATATACAACGTTTTCTTTAACAGAAGAAAAAGCATTACAATTTCTGATGTATTGGTTGCAGATGACGATGGCTGTGTAAATTTTTTATTTTATTTTATTTTATTTTAATATTATCATTTCCAATTTAAAGTCAAAGCTGCTTATTATTTTTAATATTTTGAATGCATGCATGTATAACAATTTCTTCACTACGGTTTAGTTGGGGACAAATTTCTTATTGCTTCTTAAAGCAGATTTTTAGTAATTGTTGTATCAAAAAGCTACTTTAAGAAGTAATAAGAAAGCCGTCCCAAACGAAGTCTAAGATGACTCTTATAAGAAGATAAGAATTTGAACACACATACAGATATTCAAATGCAAATTTAGGTTTCGTTTGAGACGGCATTCTTGCTTCTTTGTAAATGTACTATAGAGAAAATAACATTTAAAATTATTGTACAAAGAAGCTTTTCAGTATAAACTTTTTTTGAAAGCAACTAAAAAATATTAGTCAAATAGAAATTATGATTCTGGTATGAAAAGTAAAATGATAAAAAGTTCTCCCAAACGAAGCCTTAGGTTTTATTTGTGACGACCTTTTTACTGCTTTCTAAAGCGACTATCTAGTATAAAATTTCATGAAAATAGGAAAGACAGTGGCCAAAAACTTTTCCAAACGAAACCTTAATGTTCCTTACGTGTAAGCTACTTTATGTTGAGTGTAAAATGTCTGGCTCTTATATATTCTTGAACGCAAAGAATTGCTGTCTTGCGGATTAAGGAACCAATTATTAGACATTTGTAGATATATGATGATTTTGATCTAGCGCACTCATGCAGTAGGGTGCTAGAAGTTGTGATCATGGGCTCATGAGCATAAATTATATGTTAATGCCTAGTAGAATATGTTCTATATTTAAGAATTTCGAAGCTTTTATGTGTGAGAGCCAGTTTTTCATGTTTTTCTTCCAGGATCATCCAGGACGAAGTTAGATCGTCCTGGGACGATCGGTACAGGTTTGTACAGAATTTCTGGTTGGGAGGTTCGTCCCAGGACGAAGTAGGGTTCGTCTGGACGAAATTTATCCAGAGAGCAAGTCGTCCAGGGACGATTACTGTTCGCGTCTGAACGAAGTTTGTCCAGTGGGAAAATCGTCCCGGGACGATTTTGGATCGTCCAGTACGATAGACATGGATATATATGAGTTTGAGATCTTTTGAAGAGAAATAAAAGCCCATGAGAGAGAAAATCGAAGGAAAAAGGAAGAAAAGTGATTTTTGGACGACTTCGGTCTGTTTTCGTTCGTCGTCGTAGTTGAAAAAGTTGACCGACTCGAGGTAAGGCACATTTTGCCTTTCTCAGAAATGAGAAATTTGACAACTTTTCTGTCCCAGATGTTATTTCCGTTAGTGAATATTTGGTTTCTTTTCGCACTGATGAACTTTCTACCGCGTAACTTTTGGTATGTTTCTGGGATAATATTTGTGCACGTTTTGAGTATTTTCTGGAAGATTTTTACCTGATATTTTGGATTCTGCGGCGTTTTAATCGAATTACGAATTATCTGGATGTCGGAAATATTTGCTTCAGTGCAATAAAAGTCTTACAATGCTGTTTTGTATTATCTGTGGTAATTTGGTGAATTTATGAATCTGTGAATTTTGTGTAAATTTCGTATACTACCGTTATGCCGCTGACGATTTTTTCAAACGAAAGCTGATTTTTTGAATTGAATGTTTTGATGTGCTGTGATATCAGAAGGGAGTTATAAGGGGTCAGAATCCTTTGAGATTCTGTCTGTGTCCGGGAAATCTGAAAAGAAAATAAGTTATGTTCTGAAAATTATGTATATCTGTTCTGTTCTGGTGCTATAAGCACAAAGGGATACATAAGGGGTCAGAATCCATTGAGATTCTATCTGTGTCAGGGAAGGGAGGCATAAGGGGCCAGAATTCGTAGAGATTCTATCAAGGTCCGAGAATCTGATATGTGTTCTGTGATATGTAATCTGATTGATCTGATATTGAATGTGATTTTATCTGATTTGAAATCTGTTATGTACGATTCTGTCTGTTCTGTGAAATCTGACTTGAATACTCTGTTATATGAAGTGAATTCATTTTTCTGTATCATTGGTTTGATTTCTGTTTGATCAAGTATCTGTATTCTGTTGCTTATGCGATTTCTGTACGATTATCTGAATTCTGTACAGCTATTTGAATAACTGCTTCTGATGTATTTTATGATGTGTATTTTTGGAGATTTTGATTGGCTGGTGTAATCTTGTTGAGCTGTTAGCTCATTCTTGTTATCTGCGTGATTTTCAGGTTCTAGGAAGGGGAAGGAAGTATTGGACTAGCAGTTCCGTGTCTGATCAGTTGTTAGGTATTTTATACTTTTGATTTTTGTACAGTCATGACTTTTCTGTTCCGTTCTGTTCTTTCTGTCTGTAGCCATGCACTCTAATGTACATGATTATTTTGAGGACACCTTGCCTAACGGCTTCTCTTCTCTACTGCAATGGGAGAATCTACGGCGGCCTCCACTCCTTCTACGCCTCCGGGATTAACTGTGGAAACTTCAGTTACTAACGAACTCCTCATTCCGCCCACCCTCAAGTTTCTCCTCTCAAACATTAAGAATGTCATCAATATACAGCTCCTCCCCGAAACCTACCCCACCTAGTGTTCAGCTATTCAAAAGCATTTCGCCGCCAACAATTTTTCCGGCTATCTCGACGGCAGCACCCCATGTCCGTCGAAACACCTCCTCACTGCATCCGGCCAACTCATCCTCAACCCTCAGTTTTCTTCTTGGACACTTGTGGACCAAAATCTTTCCGTAGCACTTTTCTCTACTATCTCTCCCACCATACTCCCCTATATCCTAACTTTAGAAACCTGTGCATCTATTTGGAAAACTCTTGAGCTACGGTTTTATTCGACCAATCGTTCTCGCGTAATACAGTTGAAGAACGAACTTCATTCCTTGTCTATGCACAACAAGACAATGAATGACTATCTTACTTCCGTTAAAACCTTGGTGGACAACATCATCGCTGCCGGCGGCTCCGTGGATACCGAAGATATCCTCCTCTATACACTGAATGGGCTTCCTCCTTCTTATCAGTCCTTCAAAACCGCAATCAGGACTGCCCTTCATCCCATTAGTTTGGATGAGTTTTATTCTTTTCTTCGCAGTGAAGAAGTGAACCAAACAACTGATGCAATCAGAGATCTCTCCTTTGCAAATGCCCAGCCGACGTCTGATCCTGCTCTGGCTCTCGTCTCGACTCGAGGTCGCGGTCGGACTCGCTTCTCAAATCGTGCCCGTGGCCGCAGTTCTACCACCAGACCTCCCCGGCAACCACGCTTCGATGGTAATTGCCAAATTTGCGGCAAACACGGCCATTCCTCCTTTTCATGCTGGCATCGCGGAAATATGCAGTTTGTACCTCCTACACCAACCCCCAATGCTGCTCTGTTTGTTGAGTCTGAAACTACTCCCTGGTTCTTAGACAGTGGAGCCACCGCACACCTAACACCAGATCCGCTGCCTCTACAACAGCCATACTCCGGTAAGGATCAAGTTCTGGTTGGCAACGGTAATTTGCTTCCCATACATCACGTCGGCAACGGCTTATTACCTACTCCACTTCGTAAGCTATCCCTTAATCCTCTATTTCATGTTCCGAAACTTACGCATCGTCTTATTTCTATCTCCAAACTTACTCAAGATAATAACTATTACATTCTCTTTGACAAATCTGGTTTCTCCATCAAGGATCGGACGACCAATCATACACTTCTTCAAGGCCAATGCCATAAAGGTCTCTACCCTATCTCCGTCCGGACCTCCATGTCTCTAGTTCTTGCCGCTACAGCTCGTGTCTCTACCACGACCATGAATCCTACCTGGCATCGCCGTTTGGGTCACCCGAATTATCAAGTGCTGCGTAGTCTATTTAAGTTTCTTCCCAAATTTTGTAATTCTACATCTCCTGCTTTATGTAATTCCTGTGAGCTAGCTAAAAGCCACAGATCTCCTTTTTCCCGCTCTAATCATGTATCTCGTTTCCCCTTAGAATTAATTCATGCGGATGTTTGGGGTCCTTCCCCCACTTTGTCTTATGATGGATTTCGGTACTACTTACTTTTGGTTGACGACTTCTCTCGATACTCATGGATCTTCTCACTTAAAAACAAATCTGATGTCTCTCAAACTATAATTCATTTCAAAACTATAATTGAAAAAAAATTATCTCGTTATATCCGCACGTTACGCACCGACGGCGGAGGGGAATTTCTCAACACGCTTCTTCGTTCCTTTCTCTCTACCAATGGTATTACTCACCAATTTACTTGCCCTCATACCCCACAACAAAACGGCGTCGCTGAAAGAAAGCACCGTCATCTGTTAGATATTACTCGTGCTCTCCTAATCGACGCCAAACTTCCCTCTCAATTTTGGACGTCAGCACTTCATATCGCCAGCTACCTCATAAACCGTCTACCGTCTCAACCCACCTCCTCTATCTCACCATATCAACTTCTTTATAACAAGATGCCCACCTACAATCACTTACGTATCTTCGGTTGCCGCTGTTTTCCATGGCTCCGCCCCTATTCACCCCACAAACTAGCCCCAAGGTCAATTCCTTGCATTTTCCTCGGCTATGCCACACAACAAAAAGGCTATAGGTGTTATAATCCTAACACAGGCAAGACTCACATTGCTCGCGATGTTGTCTTCGACGAGACCACATTTCCCTCTACCTCTCCAACTAATGCTGAAACAACCACACCACCTGTCGATCCATTAATTTCCTCCCCAGCCCAACATTTTCCCCCTGTTCCCATACCTCCACTTAACTCTGCTTCTGCACCAGAGCCTAATATTCCTACCACTAAACTTCCAGCCCACATATATCCTACACCAGCTGCTTCTGCCTCAACTACTTTTCCTTCCCCTCCACCTGCTCAACCGACGCCTATACCAGCAACTCATACTCCTCTCCAGCCACATCACCCCATGGTTACACGTCTTCATACTGGCTCTATTAAACCCCGAGTTATACTTGATCTCCACCACACTATCCAATCCCCACCTACCTCCTACTCTACCGCCAGCAAATTTCCTGAATAGAGAAAGGCAATGTCCACTGAATTTAATGTTTTACTCTCCCAAAATACCTGGTCACTTGTCCCTCCTCCCTTAAATCAACAGGTAATTGGTTATAAATGGATATTTAAAATCAAACGCCTAGCCGATGGATCCATCGCTCGCCATAAAGCTCGTCTTGTGGCACAAGGCTTCAAGCAAGAATATGGTATAGATTACCATGAAACATTCAGTCCCGTTGTTAAATTCCCCACAATCCGTCTCTTCATCACTGTTGCCCTTCACCACAATTGGCAAATTCTCCAACTTGACGTCGTCAATGCCTTCCTTCATGGAAAAATTGACGAAACTATATATATGACACAGCCGCCCGGCTTCCAAGATCCACAAAAACCAAACCACGTCTGCCTTCTCCACAAAGCCATCTACGGCCTAAAACAGTCCCCACGCCTATGGTTCGCCACCTTATCTTCCTATCTTCTCTCTCAATCATTTACCATAAGCTCCGCCGATCCTTCCTTTCTTTTTCTTCGCAAAGAACATCTTCTTATCTATATTCTCGTCTACGTTGATGATATCTTAATCACTGGAAACAACCCCGATTTCATTTCTTCACTTATTACTAAACTTCAACTAAAATTTCAAACCAGGAATTTAGGACATCTAACCCGTTTTCTTGGTATTGATATTACTTCCTATCCTACCGGCTACCTCCTCTCTCAGCAATCCTACACCAAAGAACTTTTATCTACCGCTGCCATGACCACCTGTAAGCCGCTAGCCACCCCTCTTCCAGCAAAAATACCCACCGACCCATCCCTTCAAATTCCGTTCAGCCAACCAGATTTCTTCCGTCAATTAACTGGCTCTCTGCAGTACTTGTCTTCTACAAGACCGGACATTGCTTTTGCGGTGAACAAGCTTTGCCAACACATGCATCGACCATTACTCTTACATTTTCAACTCCTAAAAAGGGTACTCAGATATTTGCAAGGCACCATCGACTACGGTTTATTTCTACAAAAAACCGAGCTTCATCTTGCTGCCTTCTCCGACTCAGATTGGGCAGGCGATCAACTCGACCGCAAATCAACCACAGGATATTGCATATACCTCGGAAAAGCTCTCATTACTTGGTCCGTAAAAAAACAGTCCACCGTCGCACGATCTTCCACGGAAGCCGAGTATCGCTCTCTTGCCGCAGCTGCCGTCGACTTGATCTGGCTTCGCCGTTTATGCCAAGATTTTCACATCTCCCTCGATACGACACCTCTGTTTTGTGACAACGTATCGGCCATGGATATTGCCTCCAATCCGATTTTTCATACCCGTACCAAACATATCGAGATTGATCATCACTTTATTCGTGACTTGTATTCAAGCCAAGCACATCCAAGTTCAACATGTTTCGACAATTGATCAAATTGCCGATGTATTTACAAAGTCTCTCCATTCCACCAGATTGCAATTCCTACTTAACAAGCTAATGGTTGTTCCGCCCATTACCTTGAGGGACGATGACAAGCATAATGGAATGCGATCTCCACTAACGCCTGCTACTGCTCAGCTTCTAGAATAGCCGCCCGTCAGCCTGCCTCTCACAGCTTTTCTTTACAACTTTTTGTAACTACCTAAGGGTAGTATAGTACTTACTCATCTATTTGCTTTTGTATTTATAAGGACAAGCTACAGTAAATGAAACACAAGTTCAGCTCATCTTCTCCATTTCTACGTTTCACTTTTCTGTGCAATGTTCCCTCTGTTGGATGAAACATCCGACGTCTGCCGAGCATTCTCAGCCCCGACAATCCGATCCGGAACGGATCCAGGATGGCTTGGTATTTCTCGATTTTGCTAGGTATTGCTAGGTATTGATCGATTTTGCTTGGCAATAACCAATACCGAGCAATACCGAGTAAATACCGAGTAATACTGAGTTGTATCGAGTTTTCTAGAAAAATTCGGTACAACTCGGTATTTGCTCGGTATTGGTCTTCACAGAGCGGTATTTCTCGTTATTTTCATGCAATACCGAGCAATATCGAGCAAATACCAAATAATACATCGCAATACGTGAACATAACATTCCCGGGTTCCGGTCCGGGTCAAGTCGTCGGGCCGCTCGGTAGAGAATAAGAGCACGTGGCGACATGTTATTGACGGCCAAACGTAGCTCTACGTCCGGTCAGAGGACGTAAATAGAATAGACGACGGAGCGTGTTTTGAGAAATTGTAGAATGTGTAAATATGCAAAAATATGTCAACGAGTTTTGAAATTGTTTATAAGCTGTAAAATATGTGGGCATATAATGATAGATCTAAACTTAAGTGTGATATCTAACAGACTAACAGTCATTTTTGTCTGTCAAAAGATTCATTATAGTACAAACATAATTGATTATCTTAATTGTGCACAATTATAAGGGCAGTAAAGATATTTATGAAATTATGTAAGGGGATTAAAGATAGTTAGGAAAAAGAAAACTTTTCAAGAAAAATCTAAAAAGAAAAAATTGTGGGGATTGATCAATTGAAATAATTTTTAGTATAAAAATATTTTATTTAAAAAAAAGCTGTCTGGTTTTTTTTTTCCATGGGTTAGTTAGATCCTAAACATGTTGCTATTCAACTTTCTAATGATTTGGACTATAGTCGCGTTTTTTGCCCATAGAATGTATTTTATCCTTAACTGTCAAATGCAAATTTTGAAGTGGACGCCCTTCTCTGATGTCAAAGAAGAATCCTCGATTGTGCCGATATGGATTTCGTTCCCAAATCTTAGACTTCATTTTTTTAATACCAAAGTCTTGCATGCCCTCGGTTCGATTTTTGGGCGTCCCTTGCAAATGGACCAAGCGACTGCCTCTAGAACTCGGCCATCTGTGGCTAGGGTTTTAGTTGAGGTCGACATTACTAAGAAGTATGCTAAGGAAGTCTGGGTTGGATCTAAAGCTTTTTGGTACTTACAAAAGGTTGAATTTGAAAATGTTCCTAATTTTTGTAATCACTGCAAAGCTCACGGTCATGCCTTGTCTGAATGTTTTAAATTTCACCCGGAGCTTAAGAAAAATTTCAGCAACTCCAATGGAATGGGGGGAAATTCGATTACAGCTAACGAAAACATGAATATCATACCTTCTAGGTCTCAGGATGAAATGCATTCCAATGTTGAGAAGGCTGGAAATCTTCCTATCAATGCTTCAGATAGTTTAGTTGTTCTAGATAACTCTCCTAGCAGTTCGCCTGTGAAAGAGTTGACCAATGAGAAACCTATTGAGGAAAGTGAAAAGAGCCCTAACATTTTCATTTACATTGATTCTATGCTTCACAATGAAGAAAATCCTAATGATTTACTTAAGCTGGACACTCTTGAATAGGGGAAGGATTATGTGGAGGAATGTGAAGAAGGGGAATATATTCCCAGTAAAAATTCGACTAAGGCTGTGGATAATAAGGATGATAAGGAGAATTGGGATTGCCACATTATTGATTCCTCATTTGCTTATCTTGATTTTGATGCTAAAAATAATGAGGAGGAAGGTTCTCCTAAGATGCAAAAGAAAAAAAAAATGGTAAAGCCCCTATACCGGATACCCCTCGTTCTACTAGGGCTCAAGCTAATCCCAAAAATTCCAATAATTAATGCTCTTACTTGGAATGTTATAGGGATTTGGGGTGGGGTCTGATTCTAAAACTCGTGTTAGGAACTTATGTCGTGTGCACAACATTCATTTCTTGGTCCTTCTTGAACCGTTTATAGCTTCTGATAAAATAGAGTCTACTGCTTCTCAGTTGGGTTTTAATAATAGTTTTGCTAACTGCTCTAATAAAATTTGGATTATATGAAAAAGTCATTTTAGCGTCACTGTTATTTTGAATTTTCAACAAGTGGTCCATGTTCAGATTTCTTATGCTAATCTTATTTTTAATGCTTCTTTTGTGTATGTGGTATGTACTAGATTGGGCCGGATCCCTCTTTGGGAGTACTTATCGGATTTTGCTCACAACTCTAATGGTCCTTAGTGTGTGGGAGGTGACTTTAATATTATTTTGAATTCTAATGAAAGGATAGGGGGTAACCCTCCGAATGTTAATGCTATGGATGATTTCAACCAAATGATTTCTAACTGAAATTAAACTGATATTGGTTTCTCGGGCAGTGCATTTACTTGGAATAGATCTTCGACGTGGCAAAGACTTGATAGGATCCTCTTTAATAATGAGTGGATAAGCAATTTTTATATGACTCAAGTTCAGCACTTGAGTAGAACTTTATCTGACCATTCGCCTCTTCTTATGAATATTTCTGACAACAACATGAAGGTCTCTTTTTTCTTTTAGATTTCAAAATATGTGGATTAGTCATTCTGATTTCTTTAATGTTGTGGCTAATAATTGGAATGAAAATGTTTTTCCTGATAATAATATTGATGGCATGGCTAAGCTCTGGGCTAAGTTAAGCAGGCTTAAATAGCTTCTTAGATGGTGGAATAAGCATGTTTTTAAAAATATTTTTGATAACATTATAGAAGCTGAAGAGAATGTGTTGGAGTTGGACAAGTTGTTGCTAGAAAATCTTTATGGTGATAATTTTTCCAATCTTGACAATGCTAAACTTCATCTTTTTCATTTGCAAAATCAAGAAGAGACGTTTTGAAAACAAAAAGCTGCTATCACTTTAAATTTGGAAGGGGATAAAAACATTGCTTTTTTTCATGCTTTAGTCAACAAGAATAGAATTAGAAGTCAAATTCATAGAATGGTTGATAACTAGGGTAATGTTTACGATACAGAGAAGTTAATTGCTACTTATGTTGTGGAGTATTTTAAAGAGGTTTTCAATACTTCCAAGTTAACTATTCATATTGTGAATTCTAATGTGATTCCTAATCTTGTGGGTGAGGAAGACAATTTATTGCTCATTCAACCTCCTACGGAGGATGAAATTTGGAACATCATTAAAGATATGAATGGGGACTCTGTGGTTTTACTACCAAATTTTTTGTTCAAACTTGGGATATTATTAAAAAGGATGTGGTTGGTGCTGTGCATGACTTTTTTAAAGGTACGACTTACCCTAAGTTTTTCACCTCTACTAATATTGTGATTATCCCTAAAAAAGACAATACTACTTATTGGAACAATTTTAGACCTATTAGTCTACGTACTTTCTTTAACAAACTGGTGGCTAAAATCATTGCTTTTAGAATTTCTTTCATTTTGCTAGAATTTTTTCCATCAACCAAACTAGTTTTGTGAAAGGCAGAAGCATTTTTTATAACATTTTATTGGCCCAAGAGATGGTTCATGATCTTAATGCTAAAGGCACGGGAGGAAACATTATTTTTAAACTCGACATTACGAAGGCCTATGACAACTTGAAGTGGGATTTTCTTTACAAAATTTTACATTTATTTGATTTTAATCAATCTTTTATTATGCTTATCAAGAATAGTATCGAAAATTTCTTTTTCTTTGTTATCATCAAAAGTAATAATCATGGCTTTTTTTCCATCCAAGCATGGTCTTAGCCAAGGGGACCCTTTGTCTCCTTCCCTCTTCATTATAGCTATGGAATATCTGTCCAGAGGTCTAGATAACCTTTATAGAAGGTACCCTATGCTTAAATTTTATACTGCTGGTGGTTTTCCTGTTACTCACCTTAGCTTTGCTGATGAATTTATTATTTTCTCTAATGCTTCTTTAAAAAATATTAAAATTCTTACTAAATTTCTTTCCTCTTTCTAGAGTATTAGTGGTCTATCTATTAATAGGGAGAAGAGTAACTTTATTACTAGAAATTCTGTGAATAGCAGCATAGTGAGTATGATCAAAAGAGTTTGTGATTTCAATTAGTTTTTACTTCCCATTAAATATATTGGAACACCCCTTTTTAAAGGTAGGAAAAAATTTTTGCTCTTTGAAAATATTTTTACTATCTTTAAAAAAAAAAATTACTTAATTGGTCTTCAAATTTCCTTTCTTTTGGTGGTAGACTAATTTTGATAAAAAGTGTCTTAAGCTCTATTCCTATATTTATTTTTCACAAGCTGAAACCTCCGTCCACTGTTTGTATGAGAATGGAAAAAATGATAAATAAATTTTTTTTGGGGGCTACTAACAACAAGACTTGTATCAATTAGTCGACTTGGAGAAAATTTTGTGGGAATTACAATGAAGGGTCGCTTGGTTGCAAGTCCATTATTGATACTGTGCATGCCTTTTCTCATAAACTTTGGTTTGCTTTTAGATCTCAAAATAGCTTATGGGCCCAATTTATGCTTGCTAAATATTGTAAGGAGCTTAATCCTCTGGTTTGCCATTTCAAAGCTTATGATTCTCTTGTTTGGAAAAGGCTTTGCAATATAAAGTGGGAAGTGGAACAGTACATCCAATGGGACATTGGTAATGGGGAGGTTTCTTTTTGGCAAGACAATTGGTTGGGAACATTATCTATTAATAATTATCTTAATACTCATACCATTGTCAATAACAAAGTGAGTGATTTCATTCAAAATGGGAATTGGGACATTTCTAAACTTTAGGAGGTGGTACCCAATGATATTATTGAGAAAATTGTTCAAATTCCTTTACAATTACTGCTCATGGATAAAATTTTATTTAAGTATCTTCCTCTGGCAAATTCAGTCTCAAGAAGGTGTGGGAGGAGATTAGATTCAAAGGTGAAAGCTCTCAAATCTTTAAGTCGCTTTGGCATAACACTATTCCCCTATCCTATTCTATTTTAACTTGGAGGTGTCTTAAAGGTTTCTTGCCGGTGGATAACCTTTTGTGGAAAAAAGGGTTTAGCTTTGCTTCTAAATGTCAATGCTGTTTCAATATTGAGAGCATTCAACATGTATTTGTTAATGGTGTCATTGCTCATAGAGTCTGGCATCATTTTTTTAATCTGGCTTGTATTGGTATTTTCCATGATAACTGTGATTTAGCTGGCATTCTTAAGATGTGATTTTCTAAAAGTAAAGGCCATATCCAAAATTTACTGCCTATTGTGATTATTTGGTACCTTTGGAAAGGTAGGAATGATTCTAAGCATAAGGGGATCAAAATGTATGCTAACCAGATTATATCTAATGTAATGGATAAAATTTTGCAGTTGATTTATGTTAATATTATTTCTCAAAAATTTTTTATGAATTACCATCTATTAGCTAATCATTTTGGGATGCTTACTAAATCTAGTAATGTGGGAAAGCTGGATCGTATTGTGAGGTGGTTCAAACCCAGTGCTCCGTGTGTTAAACTTAACACGGATGGTTCTATCGGTGTTACTAATGTTGGTATGGGTGGCATTATCATGGACCATACTGGCAAGCCTATTGCGGCTTTCTTTAGTCCCCTGTTTTTTGTTCTATTTTGTCTGCTAAACTGCTAGGTTTGTATAACGGTTTAGATATGTGCTTGAGATTAGGTATTTATAATGTCAACATTGAAGTTGATTCTAAACTAATTATTCATGTGATTTCTGATATTGGTTGTCCTCATGACTTTTACACTATCAGAAAAATTAAAATGGCTCTTTCTAGGCTTACTTTTACTATTTCACATATCTATCGTGAAGGTAACACGTGTGCGGATTGGATGGCTAATTTTGGTGCTCAAAGTGAGGTTTTTCAGGAACATCCTATGAATAATCTGCCTATTCCTCTTAGAGGCATGATGACCTTGGACAAGATCGGTCTCCCTTACATGATGACCTTGTTTGTCTCGTGTAGTCTGGTTGACATGATCTGGGTTTTTCTGGGGGTATGGTAGTGTTCTACGGGTTTCTGGGGGTGCTGTTTTGGTGGCATTTTTCCAAGCAACAGATCAATGTCTATTTTATTCTTATGGGGTTTTACTTGGATTTGACTCGTTATTTTAACTGTAAAGTTTATAATTTCTCCATTACCGGGAAGACTACCAGCAAGCTCAGCTATGTTTTGAGTATCATGGGGTTATCTATGAGGATTATTATTTATCTTATCTATTTTATGATGGAGGATTTCATTCAGGTTATCACTGTTGGTGCTTGGAACTATTCTGACATTAAAGCCTCTTTGCAGCATCTGAGGGGGTTATTTCTGTTTACTCGTGCCATCCGATTCAACAGTTTTCATAATGGTTGGATTAAATGTTGCAATTATCACTATTTTACTAACATTATTTTTTGGAGTTGTTTTGCAGGCCGAATTTCTCTGAGTTTTGGATTCTCAATGATTGCAATGTTCTCACGTCTTATAATCTTCAGAATCTTTGGAGTTTTGCTTATTATTTTTGCAGGAAGATTGTGCTGAACGAGATTAATATGCTATTCCTTTTTTGGGTGCTGTCAGCTTGCAGCCCTAGCTTTTACTTTTATTTGGTTTGTAATCGTAGAGAAATGTACCACCGGCTTTTAGGTTTTATTTTAAATTTTTTTGTAGCTCTTCTAAGCAATAGCAAGCTGGAGGTCCCTTCTAAAGACTTTGTAACATCTTTTTTGATATTAACGCGTAGGCCCCTCTGTGGGTTTTAACAAAATAAAATAAAATAAAAAAATATAATGTTCACTCGTCACGTCATTTCTTATCCTACTTTTTATGGCTATGCTATATCGCATGTTTGTGACACATCATTTAATGTCTGTGATTTATAGTTCCAGATAGGAGTGTAAACGAGTCGAGTCGAGTAATTGATTTATTGAGCTTAGCTCATTAAATTTTCACTAAGCTCGAGCTCGAGACTTTTTATGAGCTCAAAGTCGACTCGTTAAAAAAATCAAGTTCAAACTCGACTCGATTACTCGAGCTTGTTTAAGAAGCTCGAGCTTGGCTCGTTTATTGAGCTCGAGCTCGTTTAAAAAGCTCAAGCTTGACTCGTTCATTGAGATCATTTTCTTAGTTAAAAATTATAAATTTATTTTTCAAAAATAAAATAACTTGCATCAAATTGAAAGTGAAATAGAAATTAAATTGCAATACATTACTCTCATTTCTCCATTTTTGCTCAAAATCACAAATGATATTTTTTCCATATTTTTATTCATTCTCATTTTTTTTCAAAATAATAGCACATAATGCAATTAGTTATCACATGAATATGCAAATCCCTTTGTTCTATGACATCAAATTATAACTATAACAAATTATAAATAAAATAAATGACATCATACTAAAACAAATATAGTAAAGCAAAGCAAAACAAAACAAAACTTACATTTTTCTACTTTAGTACGTCATCAAACCATTAATCCAATATATCTAACTCAAAATATTACAATCTTTGAGAAAGTTTCATAACAAAGCAAACAAGTAAATAGATGAGAAATTCTTCAAACACTTTTCTCCGTTATGTTTCATATTTCAGCCTTCAATATATTAATCTTCAACATTTCTAAAAATTAAGAATTTAAGATCAACAAATTACATGATTAAATTTTATTGAAGAGAGTATTACTTTATAACAAAGAAATTACGAAGGAAATCAAATTTATTTAACACAACTAAAAACTACTCAATGAAATCAAATTTATTTAACAAATACATACTTCACTAGTCAAAGCCATATATCATATGCACAAACGCTGCACAAAACTAATTTCTGAAGATGGAGCAACAACTCAATATAACCTAACGCATTATAGAATTCATGATTCACTAAATAATAAGGTTAACTGAACAATGTTTATCGTGGAACTCATATAAAAGAAAAGGTTGACACAGATGTTGGGTCAATATCATCACAATGCTTAGGATCAATAGGAACACAGACACATCCTGAAACACAACATAAATAAAAGCTTGTAAGCATGCAACTTAGTATGGTCAAGGGAATTCTACCAACCTCCATGTCAATTCTTGGAAAGGTGTAAGAGAAAACAATCTCTTCTACACACCTACGGAGTCGGCCTGTGCCAGAAATAAGGTTTATGCAATGTAAATGTGTTACAAAATGCAATTCAAAATGAAGTCATGGGAACAAAATATCACAATAGATTCTAACCATATATTGAAAATTCAATTTGGATAACTGCTATATCATATATGGTAGACTACTAAACCAACATCAAACGACATTGATTTCAATACTAGCAATCATCTCTTTTGACCTCTAACTTTTATTAAAGCAGTAACAATGGCATGTAACAAACATCATTAAGTACTAAACTACATTAAGTAACAAACAACATTAAGTACTAAGCTACATCGATTTGACCATGTGTTAGGTCCAAACAAGCTACGTACATGAAGTAACAAACAACATTAAGCGCTAAACTACACCAATTTCATATAATCAGTAATACAATCTCTTCCTCTTCATCCTTTCCTTCCTCCTACAAAAGCAAAGATAATTGAATGTTCACATGTGAGTGTTTGGGATACCAAATAAATGTGTTGTATGTATAATTATTACTGTAACCCTTCCCTTCAGGCCATAGTAACAACAAACCCAGTTGGAGCCACTTAGAAGAGCTTGTACTATGTCAACCCCTAATTTTGATCAATATGTATCAACTACTCTTTCTCCAGCACTGAATGTGGACTCTAAAGCTATTGTACTAATAGGGATGGATAAAATATCAACAGCCATCCTTGAAAGTATGTAATATTTGGCTTAATTGTTTTTCCACCATGTTATCACATCAAATTTTTTTCCCTTCACTACAAAGTTTTAAGCCATCTTCCAAGTAGCTGACTAAATTTGATTTTATAGGTCTTCTACTTATTTTAGATGAAATATATGAGATAAAATCATGCCAACAACTATATTTTTTAGAGTTAGATAGATGTTCTACACTTTGCAATGAACTACTTGTGTTCCTTGAACTCCCTCCTATAATATCGCTAACACCATCAATTTGTGCTTCAGAACTTGTAACATATTCCTCATACATTTCATATAGTAGATTTTCTATATGTTTCACATTCGTTATACTTTCATCACCATGATATATCATAAGGTGGGAACATTCAATAACACAACTTCATTTTTGGATCCATCACTGCACCAAATGCCATGAGAATATTACATTTATCCAAATATTTATCAAATTTATCTTTCATCTTGTTAGTCATCTCTACAAGAAAATAATATGTTGAAAATTTCCCCTTATCTAACAGCATCTTTATAGTACATATTTGTGAAAGAAACAAATTTGTTATAGGGTAATCTGTTCCTGAAATGATATCAGTAGCTTCGTTAAAGAATCCCAAAATATCACAACCTTTTTTAATTTTATCTCACTCTTCCTTTGTTGGATGAAACATATGCCACTTCTCTTTCCTTATATGAATAAAAATTTTCCTTAACTGCAATGCCACTGTTAACATTGAGTATGTTGAGTCCCAACATGTTGGGCAATTCATTATTAGCTTTCTAGTATGTAATTGTAATTGTTAGACAACCTTAAAAAATCGGACTAACCTAGCTTCAGATGCATTAACAAAATTTGTGTCCCTAATCTTATAAATAATATACTCAATAATTTTTACACCATCCTTCACCATTAGGTTTAGTATGTGAGCACAATAATAGACATAAAACAACCTTCCTCCAAAGAATTTTTTTTTTCACTCTAAAATTATCTTTTAATTGCTCTATCATTATTCAATGCATTATCAACTAATATAGTAATATTTTTTCCTCAACACCTCATTCACAAAGAGCATTGTTGAAGGTATCAATAATTTTAGTAGTTGTATGTGGTGGTTGAAAATGCAAAAAACTTAAAATACATTTTTGTAATCTCTATTATGAATCAATGTAATGAGCAGTGACTGTCATATATGAAATTCTCTAATTTTTTTTACTTCCATAAATCTGTAGTAAAGGTAATTTTATTAATACTCTCTAAAGCATTTTTCAATTTTTTCTTCTCTTACATAAACTTGTATCACATCATTGCATATTATTGCTCATGAGTACTTCACAAAAAAGGTGACATTAACTTCAAAATTAAATTTAATCCAAATTCTTCAACAACTAAAAATGGTTCATTATTAATTAGTACGTAATGTGCTATCATCTCTTTAACTTTTTTATGATCATATTTAAAGGTGGTTAATATTCCACCATCTTGACTGCTCTGAGAAAATTAGTTCTTTATATTTATTGGTTGAATATGTAAGATTTTTTATTTTTTAAGGCACGGATCCTAGCAGCACAACGATCCAATTATCTTTTAAATTGGGTGGTTTTACTAGTAAATCCTATAAATAGTTTTTTTTTTTTTAATAATGCATACACTCTCCCTTTCTTTGCCCAATAGGAAGAATAACATCCTTAAAATCATCCCAAACTTTGAATATTTTTTTCCTTTTCCATCGTCCTATAATATCATCAGCTTTTTCTGCATTATTCACTTGATTTTCATTAGTCCACCTTTCAACCTCTTCATCAATATCATTGTTATCATTATATGTATCATTCTCATTCCTAGGTTAACTACCAACATAAGAGTGAAGATGATCATAAAGTTTTCCAGCCTCAATATTTACAAGCTCAATGTTATCAAATTAACATTAATAATATAAAAATATCTGAAATGCATAAAGAACTCAATAAACTACATTCCAAAAATATAAAATAGAATATGTATAGCAGCTGACTACAAACAGCATTTTTCATGAATCCTCTTGTTAATGGCTATTATAGTTTCTTGAGAAGCTTCAAACCTTCCAAACATATTACATCATTACCATAAGAAAATTATATATATTTCATAGCAAAATCATCTTCATGTAAATGTCAGAAAGTTTTCAGCTTGATTCCAAAGCAAAGAATCAACCCACAAATAAACAGAGAATCACCCTTCAGAAGAATCAACCTGGAATAAAAAAATAGAAAGAAGGAAAATGGATGAAATCATGAATCAAATAATCACTCACCTTAGAATCTTCAGATGCCTCAAAAGCCAGCTAAGAAACATATAAATGATTTCATTCACAAGGAAATAACATCAATCTGTAAGAGGACTAAAGAAGAAAATTTGTAGAACATGGAATGCAAAAAACTGTTCAGTTCACCAAATATGAACCTTCATAGGTGTTAAAGATCGAAGAAGAAGATTAAAAATTGAGTGAAAATAATGTATTATTGTCGAAACTACTATGTCTTACACTTGCTAGGTCACATGAGACGGCGAGAAGAAGATGGATACCCACTACTTCGCTTGAACTCCCAGTCGTCACAAGGGTGCAAATGAAATTAGAGCTGGGATTTGCGAATTGGATGGTTATATACTGGGCTTTATTTTATATTATTTTTTATCGAGCCAGCTCTATAAGCTCTCGAGCTATAAATAAACATGATTCAAATCAAGCTCGATTATAAGTTCGAACTCAAACTCAATGCTTGACTCGCGAGCTTATTAACAGGTTGAGTTCGAGTAGGCTTGAGAGTCAGCATGGCTCAGTTACACCCCTATCTATTTCTAAAGTATCAAAAGTAGTTGTAGTTTTAACCATCAATATATTTAGCAATGATTTTAATCAATGTTGTTTTTATCTTTATTTTATTATATTTTTTCTAGTGATTAAAATTTCTACTATATTCAATTTCCAATGATTAAAATAAGTATAGTTCTAACATGTATTAAACCATTGCTATATGATCATTTATATAAGAGAAACTTTGTTTAGCAATAGTTTATATAATATTAAAAATTGTTATAATAGTTAAATGCACTAGAAGTTGACAAGATTTTCTAATAGTATATTCCCCTATTTTTATGAAGCATTGTCACCTTAAAATAACAAATAATTCAATAGTCTTAGAGACAATAATATCATAGAATGATATTAAAATACTCACAAACATGATAAGTAAATTACTTATAATTTGATAAATAAAAGTCACAAACATATGCATAATTGCATGAGTTAAACATCCCCCAAAATTTTGAAAACAAATGATTAAAAAAATGGAATGGAAAATAAACATTATGACCAATCCATTATTGGCTTGATAGTTAGTTACATAATAAAAAATTGAGTCATATGATCTTCTATCTAGCATAAAACAAACTAATCATTTTCTAAGAAGAATCATCACTACCAATTATGGTCCTTTGGTTTGCTAAAAAATGAAGGTAGAGTAATAAGTAGTGGACCGAGTGGTGGGTGCATGGCAAGAAGTTAGTGGAGATGGGCAGTGATAGAGGGTTTTAATACTTGCAACTATATAACTTGGTAAAATCCTTTTCCATGCCTTTGTAAATTTTAAACTAGTAATAAAAAAAGTCTAAAATTTAGATGGGGGAAATTTAAATTGAAGCAAAAAATTTCTTCTAAGAGTGTTGTAATGCTATGCCTTAGAGAACAGTGGCGCTTATCTCTCTATAAAGAAGGAAGAATGGTGGGAGTGCTACGGTCCTAGGAAGAAGCACTGTGCCAATGAACTCTTTGTCTAGAAATATCTAGAAGAATCTAGAATATTCGTGTTGAGCATTGCAGTGCTGCTGGTTGGAGCACCATGAAACTAAACACTACAACATGTGTTTATATAAGTGAATATTTAAACTCATTTCTATCACCCTCATTCCATATCTTACTAGAGAAGGAAGAGGGGAAGGAAAACCAGAGACAACTAGCAGAGGTTAAACCTGAGGTAGGATGAAGCAAGAGCCAGAGATAGCTAGTAATAGCCATGTCTAGAACTATTAGTTATGGGTCGTCAATCTGAAGCAATGGTAGATTTTGAAGGAGACAATTTAGGGTATCAACAAGAACATGTCAGAAGGAATCCAATGTAGTGGTCAATGTAGCTCCATTGCACCCCAGATTATATAGTCTGACTCAATAAGAGGCAAAGGATTGATCACTAAACATGGTGGTAAGTACGACTTTTATTTTTGCACTTCCATATTATATTTTATTTGATTTTGGAGTGAGTCATTCTTTTCTATTTAAGTATGTGTTGCATGTGTTAGAATTAGCTTTTGATATGTTATTATTTAGTCTATTTATTTTGTTACATAGTAGAGAGTATCTAGTTGCTAGTCAAATCTATAAGTGTGAAATTAAATTTTAAATTGGAAGTTAGAATTGGAGTTAATTATATTATTGTTAAAGGATTTTAATGTGATTATGGGAGTAGACTAGTTGAGTAAATATGGAGCTCAAATTGATTGTAGAAATAAACATGTAACTATGTGTGTTAAAGGGAAAGTGTTTCATTTTCAAGGTGTCAGAAGTGTTTTATCATCTATGATATCAATATTACAAGTTGATAAGCTTTGGAGAAAGGGAAACTCTGTAATTATAGCTTATGTGAAAAATGTAAATAAGTTTGCTAAGAATATTGTGGTTGTTTAAGTAGTAAGAGTAGAATTTTTGGATATTTTTTCTAAAGAGTTGACAAATCTACCTCTAAAGAGGGAGGTAGAGTTCTGAATTGATGTAGTGCCTGGTACATCACTGATAACAAGGAGTCCCTAAAGAATGACACAAAAAGAGTTGCATGAGTTAAAGGTTTAATTATAGGAGTTGATAATCTGATCAATTGGATATCCGTAGGGAGATCCTTTGTTATTTATAAACAAGAAAGATGGGTCTATGAGAATGTGCATTAATTATAGAGAGTTGGGAAAAATAACTATGAAGAATAAGTATTCATTGTCCAGAATTGATGTTTATTTGACCAGTTAGATGGTGCAACTATATTATTATGCAAAACACTTTATATTTATTCTAGAGATGTTAAAGCATCATAAGTTATATGTCAAGTTTTTGAAGTGTGAGTTTTGGTTGACTTCTCCAACATTCTTAGGGTATATTATGAGCAAAGAAGGAACTCTGAAGATTGCCAAAAAGTGCAATTTATGATGGTTTAGCTGAGGCCAACATCAATAATTGAAGTTCATAGTTTTATGGGCATGGTATATTAGCATAGGATGTTTATTAGAGGTTTTTTTTATAGGTTGTGATCCCCATGAAAAAATTAACTCATAAGTTTATATCTTTTGATTGGAAACTAGATTATAAAGCTAGTTTCTAGAAATTTAAGAAGTGTTTGGTATCAACTCCTATGCTGACTATTCTAGATGGAGCTAAAGATTTTTAAGTGCATATTGATTCTTCTTTGAAAGGTTTAGGTAGTGAGCTATAGCAGAAAAAGAAAGTAGTTGCCTATGCTTCTAAACATGTTAAGTTGTATGAGAAGAATCTTACTCATAATATGAAGTTGGAGATGATTATGTTTGCTTTGAAGATCTAGAGGCATTATTCATATGGTGCAAGGTGTGAGATCTATACTTACCATTGGAGCTTGAAATATATCTTTACTCATAAGGAGTTGAATCTAAGGCAAATGAGGTAATTGGAGTTGATTAAAGACTATGATCAGGATATCATTTATCAGCTCAACAAGGCAAATCTGGTTATAAATATTTTGAGCTGGAAGTCTATATGAATAATTATTTATGAGTAAATTTTGATCCAGAAGCTTGAAAGACTGGAATTGGAGGTGGTATATTCATTTGAAGTGAAGGTAGGAGTTACTCTGTTGATTTTTCAGTCTTTATTATAAGAGAGAACTAAGTTGACTTAGAAGGAAGATGAAGACTATGTGAAATGGTTAAATCAAAGTCAATCAAGAAGGTGGCTTGAATTGTAATTTAATAATTAGGGTATTATGTTCTACAACAACAACAACAACAACAACATCAAGCCTTTATCCCACTACGTGGGGTCGGCTACATGAATCCTTTTTCTCCATTGTGTCCTATTAAAAGTCAAATTCTTGTTTAAATCTAATAAAGAAAGGTCATTCCTAATATTTTCTAACCAAGTCTTTTTAGGTCTACCCCTACCTTTCTTAACATAAGTCAAATCTAATACCTCTACTCTCCTAACCGGGTCATCGCAAGGCCGCCGTTTTATGTGACCAAACCATCTAAGGCGACTTTCTCTAATCTTATCTTCTACTGGAGCTACTCCAACCTTTTCACGTATATGCTCATGGTAATAAATTATGGGTTCTATGGTAATAAATTATGGGTATTATGTTCTATGGTAATAAATTATGGGTTCCCATTAGTAGAGAATGATTGAGGAAGAAAATTTTGCATGAAGCCCACTATTCTAGATATATGATTCATCTAGGTAGCAATAAAATATATCATGACTTGAATGGATTGAAGAAAGATGTAACAAAATTTGTCTCAAAGTGTGGCACTTGCAGATGGTGAAAGCTTAGCATCAAAGACTTAGTGATTTGTTGCAGCCCTTGTCTACTGTTGAGTGGAAATGCGAGGAGATTATTATGAATTTTTCTATGGGTTTTCCCAAGTCTAGGTAAGGCCATGGTGTTATATGGATGATAGTAGATTGATTGATAAATTAAGTTAGTACATTTTCTACCTATAAGACATATAGGTTATGTCGACAAGATGGCTCAATTAAAAGTGAAAAGAATAGTTAGATTACATGGATTTTTGAAAGTTATCATTTTTTAATCCGGATGACAAGTTTTCTTCCAAGTTGTGGAAGGGCATTCAAGATGGTTTGGGGAAAAAGTTGAATTTTAATATGAATTTTCATCCCCAAATAGATAGGAAATCTAAGAGGGTCATTCAAATATTAGAAGATACGTTAATATTATGTGTACTAAACTTTGGAGGGGGTTGGGAAGATCACATAGCATAAATTGAATTTCTTTATGATAATAGTTTCCAATTCAATATCCAAAATCTATCAATAGAAAAAAATTGGTCGCTTGAAATGATATCTAGTTAGATTTTTATTCATCGTCCAAAATCTATTGGAAAAGCAAATTACCAAAGATTTTTTTTAAGTATTTTCAAGTGGATTTTGGCATAAAAAAATTGATGATTTTCTTATAGTGATTTCTTTAAGCTTTATATATAAATATTTAAAGCTTAATCCATTCAATAAACTTTTTAAAATCACTTCATGGCTTATATGAGAAAAGAGATCATGTCTTCATAAAAATATATTAGCCCATCTCTCACTCTAAAATTATTGATGTTGATTTACCATCTATATAAGAATAGTTTATATTCTAATTTTATTACCTCATAAAAATGTGACTACTAATCTAGTTTAATGAAAAAATTTATGATCTAGAATGCCTCCAAATTAAAATATTAGTTATATTAATTTTTTTAAAATATAAATAATTGAAATTCAGTGTCTTTTTATACATATTAAAAGTTTGATATATGATTTTATGTTTTACCAAGTCATACTTTAGCAACCACATCACCTCTAACATTTTTTGGTGTGTTGCTTGGCCTTTAGTTACCCTTCCTAATTAGTAGTCATTCCATCATCATGCGATAATTGTGACCATCACCATTGATTTCATTTTGAGATCCAGTATTGCCCTATCTCAAATCCCCCCTTAGTATTGCTCTATTATACTCTTCTCAATAATACAATTCCGTGCTTCCTCTTTTGAGAATAGCTCTTAGGAAAATGAAGAAAAATGGAGAAATTGAGTGCGTACTGCATTGCCGAGTCTCAAGTGGAGAGAATTTGGGAGAATATGGAAGATTCTTTGGGAGCACAACAACGTTGGAGAGTTGAGCATCATGGTGTTAGGTCAGAATGGTGATTATATATTAAATATTAAAACATTTCAATCTATTTCATTTATCCCTTACTACAGCTATCCCTCCCTTATTTGTATGCCTTACTAGGGAAGAAAGGAGTGAAGGGTGAGAGCCGAGAAAGAAAGATTGCTCCTGTTCATTTTCATTTGTCAATCTAGGTAGAAAAAATTTTTTGATCAAGGTAGGTAAGATGAATCCTATTTTTTTTATTAGTGATTTTGATTTCTTAAGTTTTATCTCTCCTGAAATCAATTTAAATGTACTATTTCTCATTCTAGTAATCTTTTCACAATGTAGCTTTTGATATGTAATATATATAATCCTTTCTGAGCATTTTAACAAATTAATATTAAAATTTAACTTGATGGGTTTGCTTATATGTCATTTTAAATAAAACTGGTAGTATAATATTAATTATAAAATGATCATGAATCAATGTTTTGCATTTAGACATAGACTATACGACATGCAAATGTTTATTGTTCATTCAATGTTTTTTTTTTTTTTGCATACTACATGCATAATGATAAGTATATTGGAAATTTTATTGATTGTACATGATATTGGCTACTATAGTTTATTTGATATGAAGGGAATATAAAAGTAAGAAAGGTGCGACTGAAAATAATTGACTGATTCAAGTTGGTTGGAGACATATTAGCCTATACCGAAGAGTGGACTGACGGGCTTTTCTTTAAATAAGATTTATAGTGTAATCTTAAGTAATATGAAAAAGGGATGTGTAAATAAACTTATTGATATGATATAATACGCCGATAGATAGGAAGTAATGACTTCTTACATTAAAGCCACCAAACTTGTAATATGTTATATGAGACTGATTCTTAAAAATAAGATTGATATGATTGAGACTAATTCCTATAGGATTTTCCTACATAACTGTATATAAAAAAACACAACATGTAGTCGAATGCCCAATCTTACTTATACAACTTTTACATGCCTATGAAATTAACATACTTGATAGATTATATGAGTGACATTGTATAATAAGACATTTATATAAGATATGACATGATTGATACAAGCACGTGATATAATTAATAAAAGAGATACAAAGGTATGTGATTTACATGAACTGTATGATATGCAAGCTACACATTGCATATCATATTGATATTATAAGAAATGCATACATACATGACACTACAGTTGAGAATAATATGATTGATAAGATTGATGCCTGGAATAATGCATTTGATTGGAACCTCATATACATGCATTACATATATTATATGACATTTATGTGATAAGGGCAAGTGCACTAATTTCATAAAAGTGGTATATAAAATTTTTGTAATTAATGGGTAATAAGTGCGGATAATATTATATTTTATGTGTTAATTTGTTAGTTAAAACATATTATTTTAATTGCATCTGGGCAGAAAAATACTGGAAATGAGAAAATTTTCAAGTACTGGTATAATGTTGCTAAGTCAAACATAATACTATCGTGGCACCATCATTGACACCTATAAAGCGCCAAAATATAGACATGGTGGCTCCTAGTCTCTACCTATATACCGCTGCAGTACCAGAGGAGTCAACGCCACAAAGCCTAGTCTATGTCTGGACAACACCGAAGGAGTCAGTGTCATAAAGACCCATCTTTGTTTGTATAGTACCGCGATAATAAAAGTTAGTGCAGCCCAGCTAAGGAAGTACCACATAGACACAACAACAGTTAACCATCAGCAACGTCGCAATGCTACAATTGTAATCATTCAAGACACATTCTATTAAAGAAGAGATGTGTCGATTCATTAAACAATCGGTACATGTTAGTAAGCGCCACATCGGAGGAAACCCTATAGTGCTGCAATGTATATTCATTTTATGGGCACCATGACGTAAGTCTCTCAAGCGTTGTAGCGCCAGAATTTATTTTATGTTTTTTTTTATAAATAGCACATTTGTAATGTTTGTTAAGGAAGTTCATTCACTTAGTAAAAGTCGGACTTTAAAGTGTCTCTCTAAAATTTTCTTAGGAGTGACAACTAAAAATTTTTAGGGAACACTAGATCCACTTCATTAGAGTGTTTGTGGAAGAAATTTTGTAAGTTCAAGGAGAATTAGAAATTGTTGAATCATCTGGTGATATCTTTTGTTTTTGTACTTCCTTTCTTTTATGCAATAAAAAAAATTGCTTCATTTGTTCTTCATGTATGACTAAAATTTCTAGTTTTGAATTGATGATGTAAATTAAACATAAAGTACTAATGATTGCTCTTAATCCTTAAAGTGATGATATAATATTTTTAATATACCAAGTTTTCATTTAATGCGTATAATGGTCATTTGTGTAGTTAATATCGGGTGTAATATAGAGCTTAGGACTAGAAAAGCAGGCACAACTATGTATGTTGGATTGATATGATGCAAGCATAGGCATAGTGCTTGTTATCTATCAAATTTATAGAGATGAATTATCATAAGGGGGTAATTAACAATACATGTTTTACTTATTTTTTTAAATAGTTTTATAGGGTGATAGATTATGGGAGTTTAGATTGGTATTAAGAGTGGAATGAGTTAGGCCCTTCCTTTTCTCTTCATGCTTGACTTAGCGGTCGATGGTACAATGCTCTGAATAATATGACATTAAAAAGAGAATCATTAGGAAACATATAATTTACATTTCAAAAAATCCAAAATATTTTATTTGTATAAGTGTATCCGTTATTTTGATATTGATTTTTTATTAAAATGATTGAAAATCCACCAACCCTTATTTATAATGAGTATGATAATTATTGTAATTATTATAAACAATACTAGTGTTTGTAAGTAAATACTCTTTCTCGTGAGATCGATACTCTAATCTATCACTGTATTACTTGATTCAGCACATATACTTATGTATATTAAGTGAGATTGTTATAATTTTTATATCAAAGAAAATCTAAGTATTATTTAAGGATTGATAGAGCCCTAAATTATATTCTCAATTATTTAGGTTACTCCACCACCCCGGTCAATAGGCATAAGAATGATAGAACCTATTGGTCCTTGGCATTGCTACTGATCACTACTCATAAAGCATACATTTGCACTAATTTTATTACTCATATAATATGACACTATTCATATTAACTATTATCTACTCTTATAGTTATATGTTCATACTGATATTGATTAAATGATTACATACATATTATTTCAACTACCTTGCATTAATTATATTCGTAAGTTCTGGTAATCTACTGAGCTATTAGCTCACTGCATGATTTTTGTATGTTTTCACGAAGAGTCAGGATCTAATGGAGTGACACAATTTGGGCTTTCCCAAGTTTTTTTTATTATGTATTTTGATTTATTTTGTAGTTAAGCGTTAAGAATGATGAACTGATGTATTTATTGACATCCTATCTATTGTATATTAATTTTGGAAAATGAATGAAATTGTAAATTGTAGAAAAAAAATTAGAGATTGCTTCCACTAGTTTCTATTTAGTTGAAATGAGAATAGCAGCTATATAGATGAATTAATAAGTAAATAGATAATTCTTGCAAAATTAAACCCTTGGGAGTTACATTAGATGTATGGTTACTATTAACAAATGGAGATGGGAAAAAATTCAAAGTTTTATAGTTATTATCATTTATTTGGGCATGATGATATCCTATGTAGACATATTTGGATAGTAATATTGATATAGTTCCCCCATTTTTTGTGCAATTATATCTTATCCCTCAAGTAGTTCATACAAATATGGTTGTTTTTGTGCCTTCGCCCTAAGTTAGCCTTCTCCTTCAAGGACTCAATTTCTAATTTTACCAAATCAAGGTGATCAAAAGTGATATAGCTCATTAAGATATATATAATATAATCACCCCCTTTCAACATATCATGAGTTATCTATTGCTTCAAATCCAAGTGGTCCTTCATTTTGTGAGGTTACTTTTTTCATAGGAGGTAGTTCTTCCTCCTCCTCCGGCAGTGATTCATCTGAATGGGAATGTGTCTACGATTAATTTCTTCATGTGCTTCAATTTAAAGCTCTTACTTGTGTATCATTTTTTTCCTTTTTATTTATATTAATATATTTTTATTTTTATTTGTATTTTAATAATGAAAATATTATCGTTTTGCTTTTTTGTTGGAAGTAAAGTAGGTGTAAAGTATTCATTTTTCAACGATTTTGAAAGTATTAGTATTTGATTGGATAAATAAAATATGCAATGTAAAATATTCTCGTTCATTTTTGAGATAAAGTAAACTTGTCCAGTTTTAAAGGAGAACATTTTTCATTGAAACCAAGCTGCAACCCACCAGCCAAAGCGACCCTTAGTTGGCGCTACGACCAGCCAGCTAGCCAAAGAGACCCCTAGCTATTGGGCAACACCATCACCTACTACCAGCTACCCCTTATC
>NW_021318927.1:602382-672127 GCF_001605985.2 Dendrobium catenatum
TTTATATATTTTACAAGAAAAAAAAAAATGTGATAAATATTGCTTACTAGCTAGGCAACAAGGAATATAAAGAGATGAATGGAGGAAGAGTCAATTGAAAGAATAAAAATGAATTGAATCTCAAATATTTTTTTGTTTGTTTCTCTATATATATCATTTTGATTGATATTTTAGAAGAAGAGAGGAAAAGGGAAATAATATTAAAAAAATAGTGATCAAATTTTTGGAAGAAAAGAGAGAAGAAGGTTATATTAATATAATATATATATTTTAATATATTTTAAGATGATTATAATCTATGAATAATCAATTAATATTTATATATATTTAACTTATCTCAAAATAAAAATTTTAAATTTAAATTGATTCAATTTTATTCAAAATAATATTCTTAATTGTAATTTTTTTAATAAATAAAATACTTAGATGAAAATAATTCTTTCTCTCAATTAGAAGTGTTAGCTGAGCTTATATTTAAAAAAAAAAATTTGGAGGAACTTTTAATCAATATATATATATATATATATATATATATATATTTGTCTCCTCTAAATTTGTGGAAGAAGAAGAGGGAAAAGAAGGTTAATAAATTACTCACACTATGCTAGATTAGATCATGCATGTATAAATAGGATATTAATATAACAAAAAAAAATTTGTTCTGCACCTTATTAAGAAGAAAAGAAATCATTTTTTTTAAATCTTAATTAAGAGAAAAATCTATATTTTTTATAACATCATATATATTATATATAAGAAAATTAAATGAAGTACACCATTTTTATATTTCCTTACCATCGCGAATTTCATAAAATCAATACTTGCATATTATTGCACTCATGTCAAATTATATCAAATGACTTCAATGCTCTCAGAAGGATCAAAATCGAAGGCACCAGAAGTACCGCCTAGCTGCAACCACATCTTGACTGATTCATCATTGACCCCAATCCACATTAAGCAGAAAGTCTAGCTCCGAATCTAGAGAGATTATTCTGTGCGGTATCCGAACGCATCCAGAGGATAATCCGGACGCGCCACATCATCCGGACATCACAAGTAAAGATTTTTTCAGAATCTGCCCAAAAAAGTTGCTATCTGATAGCAAAAAGTCAAAATAAGTAGGCATTTTAATGTAGAAAAGTTTCCACAGAACTGGTTGTAACTTGTAAGCAAGACAAAGAACCAACAATATACAATTCATGTCCAGACCAAATGGAGAGTATAGCTGAAGCACCCAGTTCGAGGAAAGCCCTCGAAATATCTGCAAAATAATATTAATAGTTTTCATATTCCCTTTGATGACCAGTTTCCAAAATCTCCATAAACAACCTTCCAGGCAAGCAACAAAAGAAGACACAAAGCAAATATTCCAGCTACCATAAGATCGTAATGAAGGGTGTGAAACAGCTCGAGAAAGTAATAATGCCTCCAAACCATTGCAGTGAAAAGGATAAGTGTAATCAGAATAGCCAGGTGTAAATTTTTTTCAAAGATAGCTTCAAGTTTCTTAAGATATTTGTGCCGGACTTAAAATTGAAAGAGAGAAGATGAAAGAGAGAGAGAGAAGATGAAAGAGAGAGAGAGAGAGAGAGATCATTTTAAAAATATCAAAAGACACATCTAAAGAACCAGGCCAAGCTGTAAGAGATTGATATGAATACCAGGCAAGTAACCTGAAATGGTAAGGAGCCCTCACCTGTTTCTTCTTTGTTTTTCTTCAAATCATACTTTTTAATCCTTAACCTCTTATAAATAGCTGGAGTGGAAGAAGTCCAAAGTATAATAGTTTGGGTTGAAAGAGAAGGTTTAGAGCATACCACCTGCCTAATCTTTTGTCGTGTATAAAAAGCCTTCTCAAAGCTTTCCATGTAATTTCCAACAAGTATGAGTCAAAGGGTGCGTTTGAAAAATACTAATATCAATTACAGTTGTGTAAGACAGATCTAAGCTACAGACTCCCATGAAATCATTTTAAATTGTAGCCATAAACGAAGAGGTAATTAACAACTTCATCAAATAATCTATTATATATTGTTTGATCTTCTTTACTGTCATATTTTTCAAAAGAAAGTAATTGCGCAATGATCAATGGCCAAAAAAAATCATATCATTAGATACTTTTGTTGAAAATAAATGAAGTTGTTGAAATTGTAGACATGCTGAAAATTCACAGATTTGGTAATTCATCTGATACATGTGTGTAGTAGGTTTGTTATATGAAGGATGAAAAGGTTGAGAGTGTTTTGGTAGGTTAACAATATTTGTTGTGAATTTGTTTTAAATAGGTATAAATACCTCTCTTCCCTCAAAGGTTTAAGCATCAGTCGATCAAAAGCAAAAACAAAAGCTTCTTCCTTTGATCTAAAAAGCTAATTTAAGAAGCAGTAAAAAAGATGTTTTAAGAAGCGATTAAAAAAATCGCCCCAAACAAAGACTAGGAGAGAAGAGAGAGCGAATAGAATTGAAGAAGCATAACTTTAAGATATGATTTTATAAGTTTCGGAGTTATATTTTGTGAGAAGTTGTAATTTTGAGATTTAAAGTTTAAGTTTTGTATGTTGAATTCCCAACAAAGTGGCATTGGAGCGATGATGAATGGAGCAATGACTACCTTCCAAGTTCCTATGCTCACTAAGAGAAACTACAACAATTGAAACATCAAGATGAAGGCTCTACAGAATCGCAAAATGCATGATATATCATTGAGAAAGCTACACTACATGAACGTTGCATATTTCCGGCGGAAAACTTTGAAGTTTTCGACGAATTTCTAAATTTTTAGGCGAATTTGCGGCGAAAAATCTTTCGACAGTAAATCGAGCGTCAGAAAACTTTTTCGTCAAAAAAATTCCGCCGGAACTTTTTCCCGCGGAAAAGGTCCGTCGTAATTAATAAAACGATTTAAAAAAAAAATTTAGCGAATGCCCCCAGCCTGCTCCCGCATCCCACACGGATGACCCCAGCCTACCTGCACCCGGATGCACCCAAGCCCAGCCCACCAGGCAGCCCGCCCGCTCCCCTTCCCCCCATGCAGGCCCGCTCGCTCCCCCGTATGCGTCTGTCGGCGCCACGCCCAGGATTCCAACCGAGGACCTCCCTGCCCCACGCCCGCGCGCCTGTTCGACCACTACTCCGTTGCTACAAAATTGTCTAAATTGATAATTTTTTTTATTTATATTAAAACCGGGAGAATATTAAATAAAAACTAATTAATTTATTTTAATTGATAATCAAAATAAGTTATTTAAGGAAAATTAATTAAAATTATTTATTAAATTAATAATTAATTAAAATAATGTATTAAATTAATAATTAATTAAATTAACTACAAATTATAAATTAATTAAATTAGGAATAAATGATATTTTTAGAATCCATCATAAAATCTGCTAGAAACTTTGTCGGAAACACATCCGTCGAAAAATCTACTTGAAAATTTGTCAGAATTTTGTTTTAATATTTCGTCGGAAATACATTAGAAAATTCGTCAGAAATTCCTCCACCGGAAATTCCGCTGGTAATGGGTGATTTTCCTGTAGTGATATAGAAAACAAGAAAATATTGCTCTATCCAAAAACCAAAGGGAAGCATTGAAAGATCAGAGAAAGAGGGACGAAAATGCTCTCAACAAACTTTTCTATGAAGTGGTGTGTAATGATAGATTTTAGAAGACCTCATGTGAAACTATAGCTAAATAATCATGGGAAAAGCTACAAACTTGTAAAGAACATATCAATTTTCCTTAAACTCTTAAAGGTGAGTTTGAACTTTTATTTATACAAGAATTTGAATTAATTTCATATTATTCTACCGGAGTATTGGCTATTGTCAATCAATTAAATAAATGATGAAAATGTTAGTGAAGTAAAAATTATTAAAAAAAAAATTCTTTTTACATTAAATTTAAATTTAACATTACTGCAATTAAAATGTAAGAAATTAAAGTTTGAAAAATCATGAGTGTGGGGCTATCCTCGTGTTCCTTATAAGCTTACGGGGAAAATCAAAAGATAAAGAAAAAGCAAGAAGAGGCAATGGTTGAACTATTACAACTCAATTTGAAAGACGAAGACTTCGACAATAATAGATGCCAAAGAGGAAGAAGACATGAGCATTAACGAGAAAGAGAAAGAATTGGATTTTAAAAATACTCTAACAACTTTAAGAATGGAGATATGAATGGAAGTCCATAAACATCAAGAGTTCATGAGCAGGAAACTAAGGTCATGATATAACAAGTCTTATATCTAATGCTATAATTTTCAAAAAATTGGTAATGATGAATCCAAGTACGTGTTTATAAACTAACAAAATGAAGGAGAAGGCCAACTTCATAGAAGATGAGCAATGGGAAAAGAATCTTAAAGCAAGGATGTCACCTATAGATGTCTTGGCTATAATTGGCAGTTGTATAGGCCAATTAGTCCACTTGGTCATTTAACCAATTTGACTTTTGACCAAATTGAGCTCAACCAACATTTGACAAATGTTTCAATTATTTAGCCATAGATAGTTTGAACTCCATTGACCCTCGACAAACCCTAATTTGACAAATTTGTTCACTATAACCAAACTTGACTATAAAAAATAAACGATTACAAACAAACAAGCTTGACTCAATCTTTTAATTATTATTATAATTAGTTAGGGATCTATCATCGCAGTATACTGTTGTCACCTTCAGGGAAGTTGTTCCTTCCACTTTTCTTCATTTTTTTAGCATTTCCTTTATGGTTTTGCAGCCACTTTAATGATTTTTTCACCTCCAACAGTTCTGGCTGGCATGTAGTTAATCATATTGTACGATGTATTTATATCTTGCATAAATTAATCTTGTGTTTAGGGAACGATTTTGGATTAATTGATATAGCCATATCGTATAGGAAAATTTGATCAATCATACTATACGACCTGATTCCTACATAGACTGATAATTAAATCATCGCCAATCATACTAGACGATAACCCAAGTCATTTGAACTAATTATATTGGACGATGCTCTGAATCGTCCTGCACGATAAGCTCAATTCCTAGAACTGATCATACAACATTTAGCTTTTCGTATAGTATTAACAAGAGTACTTTGAACTAATCGTACATGATGATCCATGATCATACTGGACGATCAGAGTTTCCAGAATTGAATTTATGACTTTTTATGAGGCATTGTATTTAACATCTCTCATTATCTTATTTTAAAGCTTCTTGGCAGTTGAGTGTTTTTGAGAGGTAGCTTTGAGAAGAAGTTCTAAGAGAGTTGGAAAGAAGAGGGTTACCTTGTGTGAGGGAGAAGTTGTGTGAGGGGATCACACGGTTGCTCCAAGCAAGTGTCTTACCTTGTTCCTCCAAGTGTATGTCTAGGTTTCTTGGGTGGCTCCGATGAGAAATTCTTCAGCTCAAGAATGTTTCAAGAACGTGGTTCTCTTCCATCACCATGAGGGTGAGAAAGGAGTTCAAGGTACTTTTCATTCTCCAAGAGGGGAGAAAAAGATTGAAGGTCCGTTGCCGTTGCATGGAGGGTGATAAAGCTTCCAGCTCTCCACCACACTGGATTTGGTGGAAAGAATTTGTGTAAGGGCTTCTCTGTCTTCCTATGGGGGACGAAAAAGGATAGACATTATAGTTATAGTGCAATACTCAGAGTGAAGGACTTCGGGGAGTGGACGTAGGTCATTGTTTGACTGAACAACTATAAATCTCTGATTTGTTTATTCTTATTTCTATTTTACACATTTTATTTTTTGCACTTTAAATTTGTTATAACTACTTGGTGAAAAATTGTACTCAACAATCAGCTCTACTTATTAAAATTTCATCATCGTTGTTTTCATATTTTGGTAAATTTGTCTTGCTACAACACTAAGTGAAAATTGCTACTAATTTTGTCATATATTGAAAAATTCAAAAAAAAAAAAATCTTTGTTTTTAAAATTAAGCAATTAGTTCTTAAATTCACCAATTCACACCCCTCTTGGTGTGCATCATCATAATCTCTTTGAACTTTCAATCTCCCTTATTTGGCATTAATGTTGGATATCCCATCATTCCAATTTGGGTTTCATTTCCTAACTTACGTCCCCATCTCTTTTCACCTTGTATCCTTCATGGTTTGGGGTCATTTTTTGGCAGGCCATTAAAAACTGATAATGACACTATGATTGGTTCACGGCCTTCCATTGCGCGTGTTCTGGTTGAGTTAGACATCACCAAATGCTATCTTGATGGAGTGTGGCTTGGCTCTAAAAAATTCATGTATGGTTAGTGTGTGGAAATGAAAGAGTTTTTGCCTTTTTGTGTTCATTGCAAGTCTCTTATCCACTTGAATATGGATTATCATATTTTGTATCCTCCTCTTTTTGTGAATTCTAAGCATGTTAAAATTGTCCCTAATGATGCTATCCTCATTGGTGATGTTAGTTAGGATGATGAGGAAAATTAGAAAAATAATAATATTTTACACACTGTTATTTCTGATTTAGAAAATAAAGAGGGTATCATTAATGCTTTGGGTGCCAATACTACTAATAATTGTATGGTGAATCATATATCTAGCGTCACTTTGACCCCTAGTTCTAATGTTGTTGTAGCTGATAATGCTTTAGCAGATGATTCATTTTTTAATTCTGCTTCTAATTTCTCTGACAACTAATTACCTAATACGTTGATTTTGGAGCCTGAGGAGTGTCGGGCTGGAATCACTTTCGGGAATATAGCTTATGTTGTGGCTATTGAGCCTCAAGGGAGTCTTTCTCTTCTTGTCCCTGAGAATGGCAATACTCTTCATAATGCTGCCTTGGATGTCTCTAGTATGGTTCATGTTATTAATTTACCTATTTCACTTGTTTCTAAAGATGTAGTTATTGATGGAGTTGAAAGTGGCAAGAAAGTGCAATTGATTGATCAAGTTGATCATTATGATTGGATCATTTGTAATTCTAATGAAAATTATGATTTTGGGGGGTCTTGTGGTGACCTCGCTAATGGTTTGTTGGAAGAAAGTGATTTAAATGTGATTCAGGTGGTTAATGAGAGCTTTCTTGTGGGATCTAGTAATAAAGGCAAGAAAAATTAACGTAAAGGTTGCAACTTCATGAATTCTAGTGGAGGAACTATTATATCCAATGTTAAATAGTTTTCGGGCTTGGGGCGTTTCTTTGGAATATGGCTTGTACTATTTTCTATTGTGTTTATGATGTTTATAGTTTTTTGATTGATTTGGTTATTCTGGTGATTATGTTGTTGTTGCCTTTTTTTCTTGGGGCTATGCCCTTTGTTGGTGATTGGGTTCTTGTGCTTTGGGTGTACTTGATCTCAAGAGTGTTATTGTTGTTGATCATGTTTGAAAGTTGATGTTGTTCGTTGTGGAAGATTTGCTTGTGTATTTTTTGGGTTTGCCTCCCTGCCTTGATATTATGGTTTTGATTATTATAATAGATAGGATCTAAGGCTTATTAAGTTTTACTTTAAATACTATATTTTTATAGAACTTCTGATCCTCTAAGGACCTGTAAATTTTTTTATATATTAATGCGTAGGCCCCTATAAGAATTTTATAAAAGAAATCAAACATAACTCAATTAAACTGTTATAAGTTCAACTGAACCAAATTACCTTTGATCACTAGTTGATCAATTTATGTGGTCTCTAGGCTCATTATAGGAAGTCCATAAACTGATCCCATCTTTGCTCATTAAAGAAACCAATTGAATAAAATTTGACCTAATAAACTCAATCAATTTTAATTGGACAAATTGATCGTGATCTTCAAGTTGGTTGAATCAATTGCACATAGGTCTTATATAGGATGACCTTGACCCAATCATGGTCAACTAAGTTTGATCATGGGTTTAAAAAAGATTGGTTACATGAACCAATTTAACCCATTAGAAATCCAAATGTCTCTAAATGAGTGAGCCCAATTAATGTTTCGGGTTAGCTTAAGTCATTACTTATGAACCTTGATTAGAGTGCTAGTGTCCTTACCAACCATGCCAACCAAATTTAGCCATTGATTTGACTTAATTTGATCAAATGGGCCAATTAAACCCATTTTTGAACCAATATATATAGCCCAAAGAGGTTTAAACTGTTTAACCTCCAAATGAGGTAACCCAATTGCTTCTAAAGTCAACTAAGATCATGAACTAATCCTAATAGCCAACTAAACCATTAATTAGATAAGCAAACAAGAGTTAAACACGAAGAGAAACTGAGTAAATTTTAATGATTATTAAGCAAAATCTCAAGTGAGGATTGTACCTCTATGCCCTCTGACCTTAGAATAATCCTATCCATCCACCCAAGAGTCCCTAAGCAAGGTGGCTGACTCACTACCTTGATTAACAATGGTTAATCCTTAATTAAGACTCAATTTAAAGTAGAAGAATTGAACACCAAAAAGCCTCTCCATTTATTCTAATTTCTTTCCTTGAGCTTCACTAAGTCCCTCGGACCCTTCCTTAGCCTCTCTAGTCTTCCAACAAGCTTAAGAAACTTTCTTACCCAAACTTGATTTCAGGCCTTGGTCGATCCAATAATCTAAGGTATCTCAAAGGAAATTGAGATAGTGTTATTCACTCCTCACCTTCACCATGGCGAGGGATCTGATTTGACAACTAATATAAACCATGTTGTTAAGGTTCTCAAAATATTGAAAATGAATATAAATGTTGTTGTGGGGAGTTCTAGGTAATGACCAAGCGAGTTAAACCCCACTTCTTGTATCTCTAAGCACCTTGATGCTCCATGCAATGAGCAAATTTCTTTAATGAACTAGAGAGAGAAAAATCAACGTGAGCCTCCCTCAAGTTGGTTGACTTGAGCTTAGCCTAATCTCTTAGTTAGATCCATGGCTAGAGGAAGAAGATGCCCTGGTAGCTTTTGGATCTTTTTAAAATAAGATCTAACAACTATACTTAATCCCTTAAAGATTTTTTAGTATTTACTTGTGAGTTTTTGTGTTCATTTAGTTAATCAAATTTAATGAAATTTAAACTAGAGACATGTTTGAATACAATGAATCTAATAAAACTACTTCCATTTTATTTTTGTGGTAATTTCTATTTTTAAAAATAGAATACTTGCTATTTTATTTTTGTTAAATGGCTAATAATTTGCAAAAATTGTCAACCTATTGGAATAATCCAAATGTTTCATAATTAGTCTTAGAAAAAAATTTCATGTTTGGTGATCATTGTATTTAGCTGACCCCATGTATTGGGATAAAGGCTTGATGTTGTTGTGGTGATCATTGTATTACAAGTTATGATTTTTAAATACCTTTATGCACTATTCCAAATTCATATTTTTGCATCCCTTAATTAGAGAATTTTAGAAATTTCCAAGAATGTTTTTCATATGTTTATACAAATTCTCATATTATTTAAGAATTTTTATTTGGTTGTGTATAGCTATGTTGTCTTATTTATTTTTCTTCTATCATCATTCCTGATATTGATATGGATTATAACTTTTACATATTTCCTACTTAGAATTTGATTGCTTAGATTTTTTTAGTTACAGTGATTCACACTCTACTTTGTAGATTGAACCATTTTAAAGCATATGCTACCTTTTCTTGATATTAATTGGAGCAAATTAAAATAAAAATATGTTTCATTTATTGTGAGCATCTCTTAAAAGTTTTATGGAATGTAATTAAATTTAAGGAGCCTAGTCCCTTTAGAAGAATTATAAATCTAGATCTTCTACTAAGCTTGACTTAACTTTGATGATATGACTTCTTGTGAGTATTTTTTATTAGTTGAGATAAGATTAATTAGTCTTGCCTCACTAGACATCTTATTGTAAAAACTCCTATATGAGAAGAACACCCTCATATCATCGCCCTTTTTCTCATAGTAAAAGGTGCAAAAAATCACATGTGTGAAGAAAAAAGCATATTTGTAGAGCTTAATGAAGCAATATGAAGAAATGCCATATTTAGAGATGAATCCAAAATATTAGTAGAAGGCTAAAAAAAAATTCTCATATGCTTATTGGAAGCCAACAATTCATCTCAAGTGTTTACTTCATACCTAATATGAAGAATAACATTTTGAGTTTGGGCCAATTATTAGAGAGGGGATATTATATTAACATGAAAGAAAATATATTTCTTTTAAGTTGTGATATTATTATGTGCTAAAAAATTTGAATCACTAGATTATGCATATTATCTCTTAGCATTCATACAAAGATTCAACAAGCACATATAAAAGTAGTAAGACCAAAAATGTTTTTACGTGAAAACCTCTAAAACGGAAAAAATCATGGGGCTTGACCTATTTGAAAAATCCACTTTGTAGTAAATGATACAAGAATCATCACTTCTTTGCCGGTAAAAAAGAGAGGGTTTAAACAAACGCTTGATTTTTTTCTAATAGAGATTATAGAAATCAAGTGTCCATAAAGAGAGAGTTAACACCTAACAATAAGGCTTACTTTTTTCAATAGAGATTACAGAAAATAGATATCCACAAGAAGACGGATACACCCAACAACAAGGTTAAATCTCATCAATATTATGGGGATGGTAGGAATTTCTGATGTTGATCCTCGATGGGTTATGACTACAGTAGCTGGTGGTAGTCATCTGTAGCAATTGTTGAAAAATGCAAAAGTGATTTTTCTAGTTCTCTCTTCTGTCTCATCCATCCCCTCATGTGAAGAATGATGGACTATTTATAAATATTTGAGAGTGAGATACTCCATAAATATTGAAAATATTTAGAGCAAATTCAGAGTGCTCCATCAAACAGTCTATATTGATTCCCTCAATTATAGACAATTTATTCAGTATTTGAGTTTCTTAATGATGTCAGAATTGAGTGATCTTCGGCACATTCGATTCATCTCGCCGAGCCTCTCTATTCGGCTATAACTATGTCTAATTCGGAGATCATTTGACTATTCAATTAATACTTTGAGACTTTTAAATATACTATATGCTCTTGATCGATTTCAGCCCATTTATGCTCACATTTGTATCAATTTTGGCGTTGTTGGGTTTGCCTTATCAAGACATTTAATTTAACTATAAGTTTATTAAAATTGAAGTTTAGATGGTCCCAAAATTGATATTAAAACTTTCCAATTCAATTATGTATCAAAATTCTCATCCAATCAAGGTGATTTTTGGTGACATGTCAGATTTAAATAATTTGATTATCAGTATACATTTATCAAAAAGTAGAATTTCTCTCTTCACTACTAAATGTAATGTTTCAAAGTGTTGAAATGATTTCTATTGTGATTATTCATGGTTATGAAATCTAAGATATGAACACATCAACTTTGACAATCTTAAAACTTTAATTGAAGAAGGAGATGATGAGAATCCTATCTTGCATCACCTAACTCAATATATGAAGGATGCTTACTTATGAAGTAATAACATAAAAGCTTTATGAAGGAGTTGACTTCAAGACCCATAAAGCCACTTGAGTTTATACACATCAACATATTAATCCTTACTAGATCAATCTTTTGCTGAGAAGAAGTATTTTCTCTTTTCCTTTAATAATTCTTCAAAGCAAACACAAGTGCCCTTTTTGAAGGAGAAATTAGAGGCATTTGAAAATTTTAAGAAATTTAAAGCTCTTATTGAGTAAGAAAGGGGCTTAAACATCATGGACATGAGATTTGATTATCGAGATGAATTTATATCTAATGAATTCTAGAGATATTATGAAAAATAGTTATCGATAGTTGTGAGCAATGATGACGAGCTGTCATGGATAATGAGTCTGATGCTTATGAGTTTTGCACATACTTGAAATTCATTTCATTTGAATAATTCAAAAATTTTCAAACAGTATAGATTAGGAATATTTTAAATCCTCCATATTAATGCTTCACATTTGAGGGGCTTTAAGTCAAATAACATTTGTATCGTACATTAGGAGGTCTAGTTGCGCGGCCCAGTGATAGGCAGCCCTGGGCCGTAGCCCATCTATAGCGACGATTAGTACTTTTTGTCATTTTAGAAAGTCAAATAAGATAAATAAATGAAGCCGTAACCTGAGCAGTGAACATATATCATTATAATTCTTCGCAGTTTGGCTAGGGTTCTATCTGTTGGCTTCCGCTGCCGCCGCTCCAAACTTCACTTTCCTCTCCCTTTCTCGCAGAGTTCTTCCTTTATACTACTGAGAGACTCCGATGGCATTCGAAGCGCTGGAGTTCGTTTCTTTCCTCCATTGATTTCACTACATCGAGCTTCTCCGATCCCGGCTCCACCCCTTACCCGCCTGGATGGCGACGGGGAACCCCTTCGATCTCCTTATCGACAGCGAAAACGATGACCTTTCTCAGCTGATCGCCGCGCAGCAGAAGAAGGTCGCTTCTAATAAACCCGCCGGGGCTACTGCAGCCCCGGCTGCGGCGAAACTACCGTCCAAGCCCCTCCCACCCGCGCAGGCCGGTGAGTTTCTAAGCGGTTGTTTTTTTTTTAACAATTTTACGGATGAATAATTCTATTTTATGTGTTGGCTTTGGGTGTCTAGTAAGGGAATCGAAGAATAATACGGCGAATGTACGCGAGGGAGCTGGACGAGGAGGTACTGGGCGTGGTAGGGGTGGTCGAGGAGCTGGGATCGGGCAAGGTAGAGATTTTGGAAATGCGAACACCAATAGATATGGCAGTGGCGGTGGTTATCGTGGAGGCCCTGCTTCTGAAGAAGGTGATGCTGGGAAGGCATTAGAAAGGGAACGTGGGAATTATGACCAGCCCCGCGGATCATTCCGTGGAGGCCGGCGTGGTGGGGTTTTGGACGGGAATACAGAAGGTGGATTGGATTCGGATCGTACCCAACGAAGAGTTTTTGAGCGAAGAAGTGGAACTGGGCGTGGATATGAGATGAAAAGAGAGGGTGCAGGGCGTGGCAACTGGGGTACAGTGACTGATGATGTTAATGCGCAGTTAAGATACCTCCTTTTTTGATTTTAACATCGACTATGTTCTTTATTTTACTAAGTTTTGATGATTCTTGGTAATTTATGATTGGTAGGGGGATTGAGGAAACTGTAAACTTTGATGAAAAGCCTGTGGCTCCGGAGAAGCAAGCGAACCATGAAGATGGGCAACGAGGAGATGCAAGCAAGGATAAGGAAGAAGTTGCAAATGAAACAGAGGACAAGGAACCGGAAGATAATGTTTGTTCTTTCATGCCAATTATTTTTCTTATATATAATTGTTTAATGAATGCCATTTATCAAGTTAGAATACTGGTGGAAATATAACATAAGGGGAGGAACAAGTGCTGCTAGGGGACATGATAGGTGTTATTTTAATCTTATGTAAATTTCTTGGTGTTTATTCGAGTGCTTTCAAGCCATTGGTTTCAGTAGCAGTAAATTTTTTCTGGTGAAGCTGTAGTTCTACATATGTGATGTCTTTCGTTTGAAATTTGGATGCCAAACTTAAGAAAATGCAGGACATTTTGAGTTTGTGCTAGAAGGAATTATTGCTAACACTAAATGTAACAATAGTAGTAAGTTGGCAATGAAAGTTCATTATAAATGTGACTGGTTGTTGATTCGGATTTTTGGCCCTTTAATCTCTCAAATTTACCGGAGGTCTAGAGTTTATTGCTATGAGGGGAGGGAATTGTAGCCCCAATTTTAGAAGTTAGGATTTCTAATCATAAAGTAGACTAGTGTGTTAATTAAAGTAACTGGAGAAGTCGATTGTGGCTATTCTCTAAGTTATTAATGCATCTTTTTTATTTTTATATAAAATAATAATAAATAACTTTATTTAGTTAGTTGGTGGTGATTTGGGTTTTTATATTACCGAATATTTTTAACAATTAATCAAATAAAATAAGGCTTTGATCATGAAAATATTGGCTATATTGCTTCTTATATAGCTGATATGACAAATTATGAACTGATTTATATCTAATAGTTGTTTATAAACATTTAACTTTTGTTTAGAAATCTTATACTTTATCCTAACTGGTAATATCAATTGCAATTATTAAAAAGCAAACAAATTAAATTTCATTCTATCTTTATTAGGATAGCCTTTAGACACAATGTCATTAATTAAATGAAGTTGTGTTTGAGCGGAAACGGTGGAAAGTCGAAAAGAATAGGTAAATCGTGGCTCCGTATTTTTTTTAATAGGACACGCATATCCAATAAGCGTGTCCAGTCAAATTTAAATAATATTTTAATCGGACACGGCAAGGCCGTATCCGACACGTATCCGTGCCGTATTGGAGGCATATCCGTATCCGACACGTATCCGATACAGCACGCCTCGTAAATAGGAGTATCCGTGCAACATAGCATTTGGGTTATATTGTATCTGTTTCAAAAAATAAAATTTATTGAAGTATTGCATGCATTGATTTTCATAAGATTCTAGTCTTCTTAGCCAGTACATCAAAGTGTATGGCTAATTTGTTAAAAATCCATTGCGATCTAAAATCAGGAAACCTCTGCTGATTGTTTGTCATTTGATATTATTCTTTCCTAAAAACTATAATTCTTGTAATAATTTAAGGACCCTAAAATTATTCTGGTAAACTCTTGTGCTAAATTCTTAAAATTTACATCCGAGCATTCTTAAATATGATGCACATTATATACTACTTGGTATATCTGACTAGAATATCATTTAACATAGCTATCAAATGGCAGATCATCGATATGAGATTAAAAAAAAGATTTTTTTCCTAGTTAGGTAACTTTAAGTTAAAATATAATTATAATTAAATTCATTCTAATCCATAAAATCCATAATTAAAAGTAAAGTACAAATTTGTTCAAAATAGATTTAAAATTCAAAACGTTTCCTTATCCTGCTATAATATGGATTTTGATCTAATGATCCATACTTTATCTTTTGATTTTGATCACCGAGACTTTGTTTGACAATATGCCTTCATTAGTGAACTATTGATGATCTCTTTTTCTGTCTTAATAGTGTGATTTGAATACCATCTCTGGTAGTCTCATTAAGATATAATATGGTCTGTAATCAACTGATTTTATCTATTGATCTATTCACAGTTTGATGCCAAATTAGGAGGGACACTTCTTATAAAATTCTTTGAAGTGGATGTTTATATTAGCCATCAATTTCATATCTAATTTTGAGAACATGTGCCCTCTTTTGGAAGGGTTTCATTCCATTGAAATCATTATTGTGTAGGTGGGTGGGTGGGTGTTTGGGGGGGGGGGATAGGTGTTATTTTCCAACCTGCCTACTTACCTATTTGTTGTGTTTGACAATTGATCTTTTGGGATGTTTCTAATTAAAAATTCAGGGCTGTCTGGATCATGGAGCTTACATAGCATTTGTTTTTATGAGCTACCTAGATTATTGTTTTCCCTTCAATTCTTATTCACTCTTTCTCATGTCCATGGTTATAACATGGGCGCACTACTTAGTTTGGCTTGGTTCGGTGGTAATGATATAACAACTTCTGAGCTTGCCAAAATTTAGAAGATTTAACTTCTTGTCATGTTTTTTTTGGTGAATTGGCAAGAGGGTAGTATTGTGGCAACTTTTGCCCTATAGCTTTTTTTTTTGTAAGACATTTTTTTTCTTTTTTATGGTGCCTTTTTTGTAGCTTATGATACATTATTGTGTTATTTTATGTGATCTTAACAACTCGTTGAATGCCTTCGTATTGATGGAACCATCCTTGTTAATTGAGTTTCTGTATATTGATAGATTTCGCAAAATGTGTCAACACTGTATACATGTCTTGCTCGGTTGCCCCTTTTGGTGGCGTCTTTATGCCTTTTTTAAGAGTGATCCATTCACATAAATCATTTTTTGTCTCTATCACCTTTATTGCTTAAGATTGAGAGACCATGACACACCCTTTCTTCTTCAATATAGTAGACCAACATCAAAAGAAATTTTGGTGGACATAATAAGACAACCTACTCGTGCTATTGTTATCATGTCTATTATGGCACACTAGTTTTTTTTTTAAAGCAAAATGGTCTTTCCTTTATGAACTAACATTAATAATGTTGTTGATGCAGTGCCACATGCCATTATGAAGTTGTGTTGTCAAAGACGACTTAGTAGATGCTAAGTAGGATCTCATTGTATACCATCTCATTGATGTCCTTAGTTATTGTATGCTTCAAGCGACCCTGACTGTCAAACTTAATCTTTGGCCTTTTTTGAATCTGAACCCATGGATAAGGATTGGGATGTGGCATGCTCTTTGATACAAATTTTTTTTTGCATCAAATTGACATAGATGAGATTCTTCTAGTTATCCATGTTTAAAAGGAAAAAATTGGGACGAATGTGTTTTGATTTATCGAGGCGAAGTGTAAGCAGGGGCCTTCTTTTGTGTGATCAGATTCCCCATTCCAGTCTACTTTCTAACTAATATTTGTATTCTTTTTTGCTCGTATTCTTCAGTGGTACTTATTTTATTCATATTCTAACTCCAATAAAAGGTTAAACTTTCATTTAAAACCTTTGAATGCATATTTTGGAGCTACTCTGAACAAATGTTATCTATGGCTACTAATCGCTACTTCACTTAAATAAATGCTACTTTTGGTAATTCACCACTCTTTTCTTCATCTCTAGTTGTGTATGCTATTATATTTGAGGTTTTTTCGATTCTATCTTTGGCCTCCCTTCAATATTAAACTTATTGTTACTTTGATTTATCTACTTGATCTCTCAGTTTGAGCTTATTGCCCAGATTCTCCTCCTTAGCCTCTCATTGAAGCTGAAGATGCTATAGATGACTTCAATGTTTAAAATTGCGTATTCGAGTATTGAGGCGTTTTTCATTCGTGAGGCGAGGCGTAAGCCTTAAGGTGTTTTGAGGCGTAAGCCTCAAAATCAAAGGATTGCGTAAAAATAAAATTATAATTTTTTTATATACTAATGAGTGAATAATATAAAACATAAAAAAGCATAAGATATGAATTGAAATCAAAATATCCCAATAATAAGACAATATGAAATATAGTTCAACTCAAAATTCTATCTTTCCCAAATCCCAGTATTCTTTTCATTAACATATAATTCCAATTTCCAAAAACAAATAGCAATGACATATCACATAAGAACTCATAAGTCATCAACACTGTTATCCCTAAGGGGTTCTCATTTAAATCATCATTATGATGAACTGCTCTCTCCCCTTCATACTTTCCTATAGAGTTCAATGTTGGGCATTTACTTCAAGATTTATGTAAGTTTTAGTATATATAGCGTGAGGCGTAAGCCTCATGCCAGTGAGGCGGGCGGGCCTCAAGACGGTCCTCAACCAAGTTGAGGCGCAATTAAAAAAAACTTGAAGCGTAAGCATCGATGCGTTTTTTACTGGAATTACGTAAAGGCGGGCCTCAAGGCGAGCCTCATATTGCGCATTTTAAACCACGGATGACTCCAAGATTGTCAATTTGTAAAACATGAAGCACATATAAGAATTATAAAAGTCAAAATTATGAAATAATTTGTGACATTTTAAACCAAATATTAAAAAGAAAATACATTTTCATCAACTAATAGATAATAGGACATGCAAATACTTTGATGTGCCGGGCATGATGCTAACTCATCGCTAGTTTAGGCTTCTTTAATTTGGATGGAAGAGAGGGGCAAGCATGTTGTGTGTGCTGCTAAGCGATTAGAAAATGGACAATTGCATTTTATGGTATAAGCCTTCATCTTCACAAACTTATCCCCATCTTAAAGGGAAATTTTAACAACACTGGATGGCCAACTTCCTACACTAACACCTTTACATATTGTGAACCTACCCCCTCTTAACCACCTCATCTCACTTTTGGAGAAGGTATTCATTGTACTCTTAAGTCTCATCTTATATATTGTTATTTGAGTTACCATCGTTTGTGTTTAGCATGTTATGACCTTTTATCATTTTGCCTTATTTTTCTATCCCAAAGATAATTAATGGTACTCTTTCTTATTCAATGGCGGTCTTAAATAATAATTGAAGATTGTGTTACTTAGGAAATTTGATTGGGTTTGCATTAACATGGTTGGTCTTGATAATTAGATTGATCTCCTTGAGGCTTATTTTGTTGCTAAACGTCACTCTCAAAATTATGGTTGGATCATGGGGATGCTTTCTCACCAGTAACCAAAATTCTTATCCATTGTTTGGCACAACAACCTCTTTTACCAATTAGACATTAAAGTGCCTTAATGTGTAGTTTATGGAATATAAAAAAAGTTTTTAATGAATAACTTCTTAACTGTTTAACTTGTGGAGAGTATGGACTGTATGCTTATGTGTGGATTGTGGTGATTGCTTTATGATTTGTAGTTTCTGCATTCTTGGTTGGAAGATTCAACATAACTAGGAGTTTAGTATGATTCCTAGTGAGATATATCACTTTGTTTTTTATGACCATTTGTGTTTCAATTTGGTTGTTTGTGTAGATAATATAATTATAATAAGAAATGACCAGAAATACTTTTAAAACAATACCTCTTATATCTTTTTTCCCAGGCAAACTCAAGTGTTTCCAAGTATTCGGTTGAGTTTTGGTGGTGTTATTTTCATATTATATGTTAAATATATTTGAGGATACTAGCATGTTTGAATGTTATGCCCATTAATACTCCAATAGATCCTAATGCTAAATTCGGTAGAAATTATAGCTTTGTTGGAAAACGAAACTATTTATCCTTACAATATCTCTTTTTTTTTTAGTGTAATCATATATATATATATATATATATATATGTAAATTTCATGTGATAGTCTTTAAGATGCTTTTATTCACAAATTGAGACATTTTAAAGGGGAACTGAGTCAAGGCTTGTTATAAGAAGATAGAGAACATTATTTGATGATTGACTTTATAGATGTAGATTAAGAATGATTTCCTTCTAATTGGCATGCTATCACATGATATTTTGTTCTCATTTGGTGCAATTTGATGCCTTATTGAGTCAATTCTGAGACTAATATCAACTCAGAGCATTGACTACTTGTGAGCTAATATGATTAAACCAATTATTGTGAGAATTAAATTTTTGAGAAATAAGCAGGATGAAATTATGATTGTAGGCATGTGATATATTATGTAGATCTCTATTAGGCTCCTTTTGTTGGTTGTATTCAATGTACGCATTTAAGAAGTACAAAGTTAAAAAAAAAGTTTGTATTTTTATTTTAAAGAGTTGTTTGGTTGAATGTAAATCAAATAGAGTAAAAGTGAAATGAATTTTTTATTTGTTAGGATGCATTTCAAATACAATGAAAATAATCTTCATCTCTTTCTTTCTCTCTCTTTTGTATAACTTAGAGATTCGATGTGACATGATTGAGGTTGAGGATGGCAGAGTTAGGGAAGATGTGAGTGACAATGGGATTGGAGTTGCAAAAAATGATGACAATGGAGGGATTGTGTTCTAAGCAAAAAAGGAAGAGGTTGTAGGCCATCTTATGCAAAGGTTGGGCGAAACTGACTGGCAACATTGTATTTGGAATTTTTCCGATTTGGACGTATTTAAAATTCATTATAATGAGGCTATTGCTAGTATTCTAAATTCCCTAAAAATGCTTTGCGTATGGTTTACTTCATACGAAACTTATATGAATCACCTGAAAAATAAAAAACTCACATATTCCTTTTATTATGCTCTTTTAATATTTGCAACTAGGCACCCCTTATGTGGTTTCTAGTGTTAGAAAGTTTTATTTTAGGGAGAGATGGTTTTATATGCTCATAATTAAGGGAAATTCCTTTATTTATTATTATTTTTGTATCTGTCATATGCCTAGGTATACAGACAAATATCCCATCCATAATACATGAACCAAATTTCCATATAATATAATTTCTTCATTTGTTATCTTTTTGTATTGCATACTTTGTCTTGTGAGCTCACTTGCTCATTGCACACCGCACTCTTCATTAATGGGCTTGTCTCACATAACAGAGTAAGTTTTGTCCTACTTGCTTTATGTCTTATGCCTGCTTTGCAAATCATGCACTTTCTTGTACCCACACTCAATGAACTTATATCTAATCATTGATCTAATCTTTGTGTTTATTTTTTCTTCCACTAAAACTACTTGGACTTTGAAAATAGAATTGTTCTCTAGCTATGGTTGAAGTTTGAATATTCATTAAAAAAAGTTTGAATATTCATTAAAAAAAAGTTTGAATATTCATCACAAGAACTGCTAAAGGAAGATACGTGAAACATCCATGCTAGAGTTAAATAAAATATATCAAGAGAATGCATAAATAAATGTCTTACTTGTCACCACATCTAGTGCCTCCTGTTGCCTTAGACTGTACACTCTGGGTTGCACCAGGGCTGTACTGACCACTGGAATCAACTCGTGTTGGGCTCCTTCTATTTTATTATGATATTCTTTTTATCATTTTATTAAATTAGTTAACTGAATTAATCATAATTATTCTACGAGTTTGAATTAGCTCACGAGTTGACTCAGTTATTATGAATTAAAATAGAAGTTAGAGAGGCTTTAAAGAAAATAAAATGTGAACAAGCTATTGGACCAGATGATATTCTAATAAAGGTGTAGAAATGCTTAGGAGTTGAATTAGCTCACGAGTTGACTCAGTTATTATGAATTAAGAAGAGAAAACAATTATGATTAATTCAATCAACTAATTTAATAAAATGATAAAAAGAATGAGAAATTTAAAAACTCGTGAGTACAGCAAATGTTCATAACTGAGTCATTTGATACTCACAATAACTTTATCATCTTGATGCTTCTCATCCGAATGGAGATGAGATCATCATTGAACTACGTTTTTCTTACCTCTTTACATACGAGGCTTGACTTAAACTTTTTCTTAATTGTTAAGCTTCACAATTCTACTAAAAGGTTATCAAATTTTGTTTGTCCCATATATATTTAAGAAAGTAATCTTTCACAAGTTGACACTCTATTCTACGTCACATATTTAGGAAAGTATTTTTTTTTTACATATTTAGGAAAGTAGTTTTAGAGTATAATACCAATACTTAGAGTGCAATAAAATGAGTTATTTTAGTACTGCCCCTTTGTTAATCTTATTATGTAGGTAAAGCAACATGAAGAATTCTTTATTGCTAAATTTATCTATGGCTCACATTTTCTAATCTCATTATTTAGAAAAAGCAAAATGAAGAATTCTTTATTGTTAAATTTATCTATGGCTTGCATTTTCTCTACAAGGTGTAGAATCTTAGTTAATAGTAGATTCTATGATGCTTTACATTATGATTTCTCTCTCCCGAGTTCTTTGCATCACTAAGCTACCTTCTTCCTTCACGTCTCCTAACTAGCTCCAATGGTGTTCAAAGGGATTGTCTGTGGTGGTCATATGTGTCTAGCACACTAATCATCATAATCTCTTTATTATCTACTCTTAATGTTTCTGCACTAGCCATCCCTTTGAACTTTGCTAGTAGAAATTTGGCTATCCCTCCATGGCACGTTTTACTTATGCAACCCTTCGAACACTAACTATTTATGATGTATCATCTTTGAGATCAATTACTCTCTTTTAAGAAGATTATGATGATTGTTCGAGTAGCCTCTACTCGAACAATCTCTCTTAGTATCTTATACTGAACAATAGTTTCTACTCGAACAATCTCTCTTAGTATCTTATACTGTTTTTTTTCTTTTGATCTATTGCAACTTTCTTTATTGATGGATCTTAGGAGAGAGAGAGAGAGAGAGAGAGAGAGAGAGAGAGAGAGAGAGAGAGAGGAATCAAATCATAGCTTTGTTACAACTATCACAATTTAACAAAGCTGGTTATAAAGATGAGCTTCTTATCATATAAATTTTTGAAAAGCAATTGTTAAACGAAAGTATCGAAAGTATGACAGTGGTCTAAAAAGAAAAACAGTGAGAAACCTTCCTCAAATAAATCCTTAGTATGTCAATTACTAAAACCTTTATTTAAAGGCCTACAATGGACCATGGTCATTAGAAATTTTTGTTGAAATACTGATGTCACCGAAACATTACTGGGTAAATGTTATGTGAAACTTTTGTGTTAATGGAGCTATCATTACTTGCTTGAAACCTTCATTTCTCGGAGTTTGATTTCATATTTAGCTTGGAGCTTAGAGATTTTCCATTGAATGAATGAAGTTATCTCAGTTGATGAACAATATTATCACCGTAAGCAAGGCATTTAAATAGGACTCCAGCGAAGTTATTTGCAAATATACTGTCAATTTGTTCTGTTTGCCTTTATGTTATTATGTTCTTACAAGAACAATGTATAGGGCTTATAGGCCTTTGTAACATCTTGGAAGTAATGCTTAATCTCATTTTTCAAAACTATTGCAATGAGACTGAACCAGTTTAATGCAAAAAGAAAATCATGATTTTTTGTGGTAAGATCCCGATTGGCCGTTTTAAGGGGATTCTGCATTTTTTTGCATGCAAGTAACTAGTTTCATTGGCCTACATAAGTTTTTGTAGTGACAACTCTGACAAATGGTCATCTATTTAGAGAGCATATCAGAACCTGTATTATTTTGAAGTAGTGTCACATAGGTTAACCATTGCACTACAAGGTTGTTCCATAGAATTTTTGCTAAAATGTTGCACTATCCTGTTGACTAGTTTCCTCTTGTTGTTTTTTTTGTTACAACACCCAATGACCCAATTAATCTTCTTTCAGAACATCATGGAGGGAGTATATGCTTCAAAATTTCTTTATATGGAAAATTGTTGCTTTATACATATTTTTATGATGATATATGGCCTTTTCAAAGGTTTCTTGCATTTTTCTGTATGCAAGTAACCAGCTTGACTGGCCTACATATTGTTTTTTTTTCGGTGGCAACATTATTTATGTACATGTTATTGAAAACACATACCAAAACATGTATCCTTTTAAAGAATGCCACATATTTTGTACAATATTGTTCTACATTTTACATGATGAAAATCTGAAACATTGTTGCTCTATTAAGAGACTACAATTTTTTCAAGTATTTTCTGGCTTATAGTCCATACATTGTATAGCGAATTGTTCTGCACTTTAATTTTTCTTTTGCATGCATGGGTGCCTGTATCCGTCTCTGTAATCCTATTACATTCTGCGTTTAAAATTGCTACGTAGACATGCAAGTTCCTCTTTTGATATTTCTTGTCCGTCATTCATTTTGTTTCTCAACATCCAATTTGATACAATTCTTGATTTGTAAGTATTAAATCAGTACGGTTGTCAAATCTGAAGTTGGATCATTTGTTTCTCAACTTCCAATCCGATACAACTCTTGTACTGTCAATACTAACTGGGCCCAATTGGGCAGCTGGGTTGAGGCCTTGAGGAACCCATAGTGATTGAATGGCTGGGTTGGCCCTTTTGAAAAAAAAAAGTTTAATTAAAACTATCATATCGGTTACTCATTTAGGGTGGTGAGAGAGGAGGGCAACATCACAAACTAAAATTTAACCTTCTAATTATGAATCAATGAAACTAAATTGTTGAAAAATAACCTGGCAATAGGAGTCAATAATCCCTGATATAATATTTACAAAAATTATTGGTTTCTGGTAATGAAATATTGAAACTTATAAAAAAAAAACGGACAACCTTTGCGATCCATAAGTTGAAAATATTTAGAGAAGTGCTAGAGTTTCATCAATGATGCCACTTTATGACTGCTATTGAAGTACTGTCACGGACACTCTTTCCCTCTTCATCCCTTCATCTAGATGACTTTGCCTGCACCATTTCTTTCTTAGAAGACAAACAAAAGAGAAAGAGATTAGAAATTGAAAAAACTCAGCAGTCATCGGAGGAAATGGCAGTTTGCTTGAGCAAACATATATTCTTTTTTGGCCCGAGATTTGTTTTGCAATTCTTGGGTATGGACTATCGAGTAAAATTTATATGGGCTTAATTGACATTAATGACATCATACATGTCAATTACGCAAAATAGTGCACGTCATAAATAGGCAATGACGCATGTCACATGGCGCACATATGATGCTATCTGCTTGGTGCGGCGAGACGCAACGCATCAAAATAGTGCGTGCTATTTTCTCCATGCATGGGCAATGGCACAAGGCACAAATGGCGCGTGCTATTTTATTAACATGTATAAATATCAAATTATAAATTATAATTAGATATTTTAATGTATATGTATTAATATAACAATTATTTATTAATTAATGAACATCAAATTAATGTTTTTTTTTGAAAGATTTAACTTTTTGTAGGATTTAAAGTTATCATTTTTAATTTTTGTGGGATTTAGTCTAATTTATGCTTAAATCTATTGATGTAAATTTCTGTAAGATTTAAAATTGTCATTTTTTTTCTTTTTGAAAGGATATTTATGTTTAAATTTTGTTTTAATCAGCTTATTTAAATCTATTGATGTACATGGCCATGTTGGTAGATTGGAAGAAGATTTTAAAAACATTCATGATGGCTATGAGTTTGAAGTGACTAATTAAGATCGTAGTATCATATTAGATTTTGCTCCAACTTATGATTTTGTAATTGCTAATACTTTATTTAAGAAAAGAATGAAACATCTAATATTACTAATGTTGCAACGTATTTGCTTGGAGAATCCAAAGAAAAAGTTTCTAATGATGGAATTAAAATGTGTAAAGAAATAATAAAAAGAAGTAATATTTGATGCTAAGAATTTAATTTTTTAGTGATTTATATATTAGATTAGATAAAAAAATATTAGATTAGATACTAAGGAGGGTAAATGATATATGTATAAGTTGACCAATCAAAGAAATATGAGTAAAGATTTAATTTAAGTAAAGTGTATTAAGAATAAAGATCAAAAAGTGATTTTCTTAGAAGAGGAAATAAATTATAGGTGAATGAGATATTTTGATAAACTTTTCAATAGAACTTGTGAGAATATGATTGATTTTAGTGTCCTTAGCACCATATATGAAAAATCATAGTATTAGTAAAATTGAAGTTAGACTAGCTTTAAAGAAAATAAAGTGTAGAAAATAGTAGGACCCAATAATATTTTAATAGAAGTGTGAAAATGCTTAAGAGATAAACGAATTTCTTGGTTTACTTCTTAATATTATTTTGAAGATTAAAAAGATGCTAGATGAATGGAGTGTGTTGATTCCTATCTTTTAGAATAAAGATGCTGCTCAAGAGTGTGTCGATTATAGAGGAATTAAGTTATATATTAAAACTATGTGAGAGAGTAATTGAGCATAAGTTTTGACATGATACTAATATTTCTCAAAATCAATTTTGATTTATTCCGGGTTTGTCTATTATGAAAGTTATACATTTGTTTAGAGGTTTGATGGAGAAATATATATAGAGTATAAGGAGGATCTCGATATGATATTTATCGATTTGATGAAAGTATATGATAAAGTTTCAAGAGAAGTGCTCTGGAAGTTCTAAACAAGAAAGGAGTTAATTATGCTTATATTCATGTCATAAAGATATGTATACTTGAACGGATACTTGTGCTCAAACACAAGGTTGTTTGATCAAGTATTTTTCTATTTCAGTTGGATTGTATCAAGGCTCAGTTGTAAGCCCGCATCTTTTTTCTTAGTCATGGATGATTTTTAATTGACATTTGTAAGAGGATGCATCTTGGTATATGTTTTTTGTTGATGATATTCTTCTTGTTGATAAGACTAGAGAGGGAGTTGAATTAAAACTCAAATTATGGAGGTAAACCTTACAGTCTAAAGGTTTGATCTAGTGGTGGGATTGTGACAATGGGTGATAAAGTCATTAAAAAGAGCTCATGTTTTAGATATATTGTCTATTTCTCATAATGATGGTGAAATAGATGAGGATATTAATAGTTGAATTCAAGTTGGATGGTTGAAGTGGAAGAATGCATTGGGCCTGTTGTGCGATAGAAAATTACCCCATAATTTTAAGGGAAAATGTTATACCCCATAATTTTAAGGGAAAATGTTATAAGATGATGGTGAAACCTACAATTCTTTAAGGTGTAGAATGTTGGTCATTAAAAGAGGAGCATAAAATTATGGTAATGGTTAAATGTTGCAAAGTTGAGGATGCTCAAGTGGATTAGTGGCTTTACGTTTAAAGATAGAATGAAAAATGACTTTATATGTTAAATGGCTGGAGTAGCTCAAGTGTCAGGTAAGATCAGAGAGAGTGGCCTTAGATGGTTTGGTCACATAAAATGTTGGCCTTCCGATGACCTTTTTAGGATAGTAGATGTACTAGAGACGATCTATGCTAAGAAATCTAGAGGTAGATCTAAAAAGACCTGATTAGAAAGCATTAAAAATGATTTTTTAATTAGATTTAAATGAGAATTTGACTCTTAATAGGACAATGTAGAAAAAAAATTATGGTAGTTGACCCCACGTAGTGGCTTCTTCTTGTTGTTGTTGTTGTTGTATTCTATAAACTGGTTTTCTCTTTTTTATGTCTATATGTTGTTTTACTTGTAGCTTCATCAAAGTAATGTCTTGGTAACTTCTTTGGTGGGAGGATGGTTTCCATGCTAATCTAATTATTTTGGGAAATTTTTTCCATAGGCATATTACTATGGTTTACTGATGGCCGTTTCAAGGGTATATTGCATTTTTCTGTATGCGAGTAACCAGGTTGTCTGGCCTACATAAGAGTTTCTTTGGCAACACTAATTTATTTACATGTTATTGAAAGCACATGCCAAAACATGTATCCTTTTAAAGAATGCCACACATTGTAACATAATGTTCCACATTTGTACATACTGAAATTCGTAAACTGTAAACCGTCAGCAACATTGTCAATTATGATTCTTGAATTGGGCTGGCCTACAATTTAATCAAACGATAAAGTATTTTAACCCTGTTTTTATTTTTTATTTTTTAATGATGTGATAACCTGTGCGTTATTTGTTTATCCATAAAATTGCGTTGTCTGGGCTGAGGACATTGTTGTTTTTTCAAAATCATTTAGTAAGCTTAAGAAGTTATTGCTTTCGTTCTGCACCCCCAATCAGATATGCCTGATTTTGAAACAACGTGCACTTCTAAGGAATAAATAATTGTGTTAGGATGCTTTGATACAATTTGGCTAAGGTGAGGCGCTCAAATTATTTGATTTGCTTTGTGAATATATATATACATATATATAAACAAATTCAATGGTTTAATTTTGACCCAAAATTATATCAAAATTACACGGATGTTTAAGAGGTAAAATGTAATTTCAAAAGGTATATCTTGACATACGGAATGGGTAAGCATATGAAATATGAAATTTTGTTTGAATATGTTTTGAACTTTTTTATTGTTGTTTGTACCAAATAAATTTGGTATGTGATATCTCAACGAAATGACACAAATAATAGGTTCAGCAATTGAAAAATGATTGTCTTATTGCTGTTTGAATTGTTAGATCATGTTGATAACTTAATGGTTGATTGAAGTATTATGGGCCAATTCTGAATGTTCTAATGATAAATCAATATTTTTCATTAATTTAGCTGGACATGGTGAACTATGCCTACAAAACATTCTTGGAATTTTTTTTCATTTGCTGTGTTTGAATATTTTGACAGGAGATGACGCTGGAAGAATATGAGAAAGTAAGGGAGGAGAAAAGGAAAGCCTTGCTTTCTCTGAAGGTTGAGGAGAGAAAAGTTGAGCTTGACAAGGACTTGCAGTCGATGCAGCAACTTTCTATCAAGAAAGGAAACGATGATGTTTTTATCAAATTGGTAAAACTTCACTGATGTTAACAGAATTCTATAGTTTTCTATTTAGTTCAACATTCTTCTTTTGAATAAGCAAATGATATTTCAGGGTTCCGACAAAGACTTGTCTAAAAGAAGAGAGAATGCTGAAAAAGAGGAACGAGCTAAAAAGGTATGGATTGGATTTTCTCATCAAGTGCTTACAGTTCATGTAATAACATTGTTTGGAGCAATTTTTCCACATTGCTTTTCAGCAAACTACTACAGTCCTATTCAGTTACGAGAAATTATTAGGTGTGGACACTGGACGGAGAGAACCGTCCGAATTTCTCTCTATCTACACTAAAGGTGTAGCTGTTAAAGTAACTGCTCTTTTTTACTGTAGACATAGAGAAATCCAGATATTTCTGTCTGTCCGGTGTCCGCACCTAATAATTTGCCTTCAGTTACAGCTTTCATGTAACTTTTCAAAAGTTTTTATGGTGAGAAACAGATTTTTATATCCAGATCTCTGCTAGTGGTTTGTGAGAAAGATGTATGATTTCTTAAAAAATAAAAAGTCTATATTACAGGTAATAGGTGAACAGTTCTATAGCAACTTTTTGGAGAAAGCTGTGGGATGAACGTCTATTAGTTAATATAATATTAATATATGGTGATTTTCTTACAGGCCATGAGTATCAATGAATTTCTGAAGCCAGCTGATGGTGATAGATACTACAATCCTAGTGGCCGTGGACGCGGTAGGGGTCGCGGTGACCGTGGATCCTTCAGAGGTGGCTATGCAGGTGCTGGGCCGGCTTCTCCAAACGCCCCTTCTATTGCAGATCAGGGTCAGTTCCCAACTCTTGGTGCCAAATAAAAGTGCCTGTTTTTGAATCTCTTTATATGCTTGAACTGTGGTGAAGAATTTCTCCTGTTATCTAAAATAACTTGCCAATGTAGCTGAACCATGCCTGTGTTAAATCTGTCTTGACTGAATTGATTGTGGATGAAAAATAATTTGTATTCTATGTTTTATCTCTTCATTTGATCTAGGCTTTTTCCTTTTGTACGCTTGCTACATTGTAGAAGAGGTTTGGTCAAATGACCCTCAGATCATTCTGTTTTTTACTCTGGATATTTTATGTCTATTTTCTAAGGCTTTGTTTGAGACGGTTTTTTTGTTGCTTCTTAAAGTAACTTTTTAGCATAAACATTAAATTTTTTACACTAGAAAGCTGCTTTAAGAAGCGACAAGAAAGTCATCTCAAACAAAACCTAAATGCATCAGTTTTGAATGTCTATCATCACTTCAGTAGATAAATGTTTTCTTGGATAGGTCAGGTGTTACAATTTCTGTAAATGAAGCTGTTATAGTAAAACTTAGCTATCGTTTGGAATAGCTTTCTTACTGCTTTCTGAAACAGTTTTCCAGCATAAAAATTTCTAGTTAAGTTTTTTTCCAAAAAAGCTGTTTTGGAAAGTAGTAAGAAAATTGTCGCAAACGGAATATCAGGAATGCTTTTTTTTTTATGGAAGTTCTGAAATTCTAAGCAAAATTGAGATCATTTGGGGATTATTTATATGTGATTATGCTGTGAATATTTTCGTTACTGATGGACTATTACCTAATTTATATATTGCAGAGCAAAGAGAATGCGAATGGAGATGAAACAATGGATTGTGGTTTTGTTCTGATGTGATGCTATTTCTTTTATTTGTTGGAGATGAAACAACATTCTTTCATTTTTTAAATAAAATTTTATAGAAAATTATAGTAAAAATTATTTCAAAATTTTGTTTGATTTATGTAAAGTATGATAGCATTTTTAAATTTATTTAAAATGTTGAAAATAAATTAAATTTATTTATAAAAATAAAAGAGAAAATTCTTATGCCGAGCTAGCTGTTAAAATAGAAAGAAGAGGTATATGGTTAAGTGGATGGATCTAATGGTTATAATCTTTGATTCATGTGCTTCATGATGGATTGATTTGTAAGTCTCATGTGATTGAATTTTTATTGCCTCAGGTTACCTAACGTAGAGATACATCAGGTAGTCTATAATATATCGCCACGTGCTCTTATTTTTTACCGCGCGGTCCGACGACCCAACCCGGAACGAATCCGGAATTACTATGTTTGCGTATTGCTCGGTTTTTGCTCGGTATTGTTAGGTACTACTTGTTATTTGCTCGGTATTTGCTCTGTACTTGCTCTGTAATGCTTGGTATTTGCTCGGTAATGCTCGGTTTCGTGCTTGGTAATGCTCAGTATTGCTCGGTACTTGCTCGGTACTTGCTCGGTGTTGCTCGGTATTTGCTCGTTACTTGCTCGTTTTTGCCTCCGATCAAACTTCGTTGCTTGCGATCCGGTGGAAAGGAAAAGTCGTTGATGGAGAAAAGTCGAACGACCATGAGTAGAGCCTGAGTGGGATCCCGTTTTTGCCTCCGATCAAACTTCGTAGCTTCCTGTCGACCGGATTCCCGCGGTGGTCATCGCTCCCGGCCAAGGTGGCATACCTGTTTCTAGGAAGCAGCTCCTGACCTTTGACAAACATCAGATTGATTATCTTCTCCGCGACTCGCCATTCTTCACCTCGACTGTCTTTGATCTCCAAATCCAAGCAGGCGTCCGGTCCGGCGTGTTGCTTCAGTCGGGCAATGTCCTCCCCATTAGTGAAGGTTATCTCCACAGCGAGCGGGATCCCGTTTTTGCTTCCGATCTCGAGCAAATACCGAGCATACCGAGCAAGTACCGAGCAAATATACCTAGCAATACCGAGCAAATACCGAGTAGTATCTAGCAATACCGAGCAAATACCACGCATATTCGTTCCAGGTTGGGTCGTCGGGCCGCGCGGTAAAGAGTAAGAGCACGTGGCGATATATTATAGACTACCTGATGTATCTCTACGTCAGGTAACCTGACACAATAAAAATTCCATGTGATTCAACGGCACATGTAATGATCGATTGATTTGTGAGTCTCATGTGATTCAACAACACAATGTACTATGTATGGTGAAAGAATAGTGATTTTCTAAGGCTTCATTTTTGGGATAGTTCAAAAAAAAAACATTTTTTTAATATAAACATTTTTAGTATAAAAATTTTTGGTATTAAGAAGTTGTTTTAGAACGTAGTAGAAAAGTTGTCTCAAATAAAATTTAAGATTTTGTTTGGAATAATTTTTTTATTGCTGCTTAATTTAGTTCTGTAGTTAAAAACTAAAAATTTTATATTATGAAGTTGTTTTAAGAAGAAATCGTCCCAAATGATGCCTGGGATATTGCTTTTTAAAGTAGTTTTTTAGTATAAAAATTTATGGCTTAGAAAATTTGTACTAAAAATTTAAGAAAGCTTTCTCAAATGAAGTCTAAGGCTTGGTTTGGAATGACTTTTTTGCTGATTCTTGAAGCAGTTTTTTAGTTAAAAAATAATAATTGTTGTACTAAAAGCTGTTTTAAGAACATCAAGATAGCTGTCCCAAATGAAGCCTAAGTGTGTTTAACAAGAAGAGCAAATGTGAAATTTGATGATTTGAATACACATATTAAATGGCCTGATAAGATTATTATTGGATGGATTAGAAAGAATGGGTAGGTCAATTAAGGTAGCATATGCTATTTAAAAAAATTTGTGAAGAATAAATTTAAGTCATGATGATGATGATGATGCATGTTTAATAATGTGTACTAAATCCTGACCAAAGTTTTCATGATCAATGATTGCTGATCAATGATTGCTGATCAATAATTTTAAAATCGTTTGAATATATATTTTTTTATTTTATTATGATTGATTTTTTTTTTTTTTTGAGACGAGGAAACACTATTCATTGGCCAGTTAAAACCTCGATCGACCTAGCGGACAACCCACACCAATTTACTCGAGCCAACGGTTAAGACTTACACTGCCGTCCAGAGGATTCGAACCAGGCACCTGAGCTTTGCCCAGCCGGTTCTCCACCACACAGATTAAGCAGCGGTGGGTTTATGATTGATTTCTGATGTTTCAATCAAAATTCGAATAATGAAAAAAAAAAATCATGAAATACAAAAAATTGGAGTAGCTTGGCATGCTTACTAATGTGTATTTAATAATTCCATTGATGGCTACACCCTGTTACACCTATGCCTGTCATAGATTTCACTATTATTTGATTATGGAGATTTTTTTTTATTAACCTATGGTTTTTTATAAAGAAAAAATAGGCAGTAAAAAATAAATCAAAATCCCAACAACAACCCAAATTAAAATACTCACAAATTTTGATAGCTACATATTGACCTATGATTAAACCTACCTTGGGTGTTTTTGTATGGAATAAAAAATTGAACTTCCTAAACATTTAATACATCAACAAAAAATCTGTATGATTTGGCACAAATCTTAAGACAAAATTAGAATTGAAAACTTGTGGAATTAAATTCAACGTCATATGAGCTGCAATTTCAACAAAGTTATAGTTGATCAGAATGCATCAATGAGATGAACCCAACAATGTCAAAAGTAGGCTAAGCCGAATCTAAAAGAGCTCAAATCGAATACTTGAAGCATAATTGAAAACTTTAAACATTAATTGAATGGTCAAATCATGTCCAAATCAGACATGCTTATAGTATCGAGCAATGCAATGAGATGAAACCAACGAGCCTAAAATCAATCAATTCTGACACTATTAATGCACTTAAATACTGAATGAACGTTTCATGATCAAAAGAATCAATATGAGTCGTACGATGGAGTGTTTTGGATTATGACAAAATCTTATAAATAGGGACTCATTCTTCACAATTAAGAAGAGAAAGAACAAAGAGAACTAAATAGCTCTTACATTTTTCACTCTTCACCATCGATCACCACCAACAACCATTATCATTATCAATGATCAACATTAGAAATCATTGTTACCTCTAGAATAATGAAAAGATTTAACATTGCTGCTGTGTATAACTATCCGCCTGTGGACGCTTGCTTTTTATACTCTCAATTGGAAAATTCAAACCTTATTATTGGGTGTTAATTGTCTCTCTATGAACACTTAATTTATTTAATCTTCCTTAGGAAAAATTAGATGTCTATTTAATCTTCCTCTTCTTCTATAGTAAAAAAACGAGAATTTTTCTATCACTTAATACATGGAAGATTTTTCAATTGAGTCAAGCTCATGATTTTTCCCTTTCTACATTTTTCACTTATTTTACTACTTTTATCTGTGCATGCTAAATTTTTATACAACACTGAGACATAAAAGCATACACTATATCCACTTAAAATTTCTATCATACAACAATATTGTATAATAAATGCTTAATCTAAACTCAACATATGTATCATATAATCTAAAATATTTTATCCGAATCAAACTTGGCCCAAATCAGGTTACACACAAACGTGACCCATTTGATCAGTTTATCATATAGATCCTCTAAATTTTAGATTAACATGACCCATTTAACTTGAAAATAACCAGCTTAGTCTAAATCCGACGCATTAAACCTTAACGTACTTAAATGATAATTTCATCAATTTCAGGCTTTTGGATCAACTTGAATCTAACTAAAAATTAATCAGATCAAAATTTTGAATCCATGTAAAATAAATAAATAAATAAATTCATGTCAAGCAAAGCTAAAAAATTTCAAGTTAGGTTCCAATCAAATCAATTGTTGTTCTTGACACCCCTAGTTGATTTTGATAATGATGTGACCACAATCAGTTAAAACTTAAAAGACTCCAATGTAAATAACATTTCTTGTTAATGTTTGCACAACATTGCTAGTGTTTTTTGAGGCAATGAAATTGATCTTCTTTATAAAATCATTAATTATGGAAAAAAATAAAATATTCTAATAAAAAATAATCAATATGAATTTAAAAATTTAAAAATTTTTTAGTATAAGTGTAATATATAAATAATTTATATAAAATTTATCACAAAATAAATTTAGAAATTTATTTTGATAAAATAAGTAATCATAATATTGTTCAAATATTTCAGCACAATTTCTTTCATTAATTGCAATGGTTACAAAAGTAAAAAATAGTGTATGCTTATGATTATAGAGACTGCACAGAAATCAATAATTTGATGTTGAATAAGGGAACACGGCTGAATTATTATGACAATAAGAAAGTTATTTATTAAAATTTAGACATTTTTTAATTAGGGGCCTTTCTTATGATCAAAGTGATGGGTTAAGAAGTGTTAAAACTTATGCAAAAAGTCTCCTATTTTCTTTAGAGATTTAGGTTAATGAACTATATGAAGGAGCATTGCTTGAGAGAAATTAGAAGAAAACTATCAATTGATGGCGATCCAATGTTGTTAATTTTTTTAATGAGAAATTTGATATTATGTGCCTTATAATGTCCGAACTTAGATAAATATGCTTTTCATTTGATTTGTTGAGGGAACATACTATAACATTTCGTTCAGAACAAGATAACTTTGATGTATATCACATATTATTATTATTTTTTAAAGTCTATCATGATAAAAATTGATTCAAACTATATTCAAACATGATTCCAACACCCTTTGATTAACATATGTGATTAAAAATTTGATCATTGATTGAATATTATTAGAATCCTAATCGAACGTTAATACTTTATATTTGAAAACTTTATTGATCATGATTTAATATGGTTCGAATATAGTTTAAAAAAGTCGTTGTTGGAAAAATTTATAAAATATTTGAATTGCATATTTGAATATGGTTCATTTAATGTTTAAAATTGTTAACAACATAGCATAATATATTTTAAGGTTAACACAATAATGGATAAATTTTTAATAATTAAGAATTCTTATATTACATTAAAAAAATATAACATTTTATAATAACACATGGAATATTAAGCTTCGATCAAATACCTTTAGCAATAATCACTGGCTTTACAGAGACAAAGGCATAGATGAAAATGTTATATTGAAACTTTTATCTCGAAATCATCTTTTGCAAACGTGAAAAGTCGAAAAAGTAGAAGGCATTGAAACTTCAAGAAGTCGATCAATTTTTTTGCTGGAAATACAGCTTAAGTAAACTAAAGTGCCTTTCTGATCCATAACGACTTTGGTATGAATGAAGCTTTCGAGCGTTTTTCTATAAGTAACAAAATGAGTATATTTCTCCATTTTCAGACATTATAGGGTGTATGAAGTCAAATTTTCTTTTTTTAATTTCCCATTATTACTATTTCGTTTTAACATATTAACTATAATGTTAAGTATGCTGATATATATATATTTCTTTAGTGTTGTATAAAATAATTTGCATGCTCATAGGTGGATCCAATTAGGTGGGTGTTTCTATGGCTTACTGATATATTTTTAATATATAACTAATTAAGATTTGTCACAAATAGAATAACACTTAATGAAAGCTGAATGAGCCATTATTTTTATCTTAAATGTCATTAAGATAATATTCATAGTATTAAAAAGCTTGTATGAAAACAATCATAGAGAAAATTTCCCTTTGATTGATTTATTTATTTATTTGGCTTCACTTTTTTCCTCCTAAGAAAGAATCTTAGTTAACCATATCAAATCTTGTCCTTCTTTGTCTCTTGCAAAGGAATCCATGTTAAATCAAAATAATTCATAAATAATTTTAGCACATGTACATGCATTATTAAATAAATAGAAGTTTGGACACCTTTCAACTACTCAATATTTTGGACAAATACCAAAATCTTGCATTTGGTTTTATTCTGTCCTAATTAATTTGATATGGCTTTAGCTATATTAGTGTTGTTTTAATATGATTTTTTCATATTTATAATTAGTGATTTTCAAGAAAATGGAAACTCAAATTTCCTTTGGGCGGTTTCCTTCCTGTTTCTTAAAAAAAAATTATAGTACAAAATTTTAATTTTTTCATGCTAAAACGCCATTTTGAAAAGCAATAAGAAAGCATCCCAACAAGGTCTCAAGCGATTAGAATAGCACTTACAAAATGTATCATCATACGTATAAGGTTGTTGTAGAATGCAAGAAGATCATTGATACGATATCATGCTCTTCATACACTGTGACATCTTGGATATCATCTGATGATGTTGTTATAGATCATAGATAACAAATGATATCATATCCAAATATTTCTCATAGTAATTATTAAAAAGTCTTTTTTCAAAGTTTGTCAGTCTTCCCGTCCGTTTTTCTGGGTCTGTTTCGCTTTTAGGGCTTTCTGCCCTTGCGCCGCCATCTTCTTGCCGGGGGTAAGCTTTTAATGGCGAAAAATTGCTTGAGGTCCTGGTGTTTCTTTCGGTAAGCAACTAAATCTTTAAGGATGCTCTTTCTGGTTCGTCGATTCGAATGTTTTTCGGAATTTCGCATTTCTTCGAATCGGGAATGCCATCTCTGTGGTTTTCGGAAAGAAGAATTTTTTGCATCTAGCTAGCTTTTGAATTTCGTTGGTGGGAGATTTCCCTTAAACTCCTTCTTAGATACAATCCGTAGTTTGTTTTCGTGAATTTTAAAAGTTATCTGGAATTTTCGCGTGACTTTGTGCGATCAAGCTAATTGTTTTAATCAAGCTTGCCAATGATATGGATTATGCTAGGGTTTTTGCTCACAGGTCTTACTTGGTTTATGGCTGTTTTATGAAAGTGATAAAGTGGTCTCCGGTTCTAGATTTGTCGGAAGAATCTCCGATTGTCCCTGTTTGGCTTTCTTTTCCGGGATTACGTCCCCATCTTTTCTCCTCCCGTATTCTTTTTGGGTTGGGTTCGGTCTTTGGAAGGCCGATTCATACTGATTCTGCTATGGCTACTGGTTCCCGTCCATCAGTTGCGCGTGTGCTTGTTGAAATTGATGTATCCAAATCTTTTTCTGATATTGTTTGGTTGGGTCCGGAGAAGTTTGGGTATGCCCAGAAAGTCATTTTTGAGGGCATGCCTAATTTTTGTTCTTTCTGCAAAGCTTTAGGTCATAAAAAATTAGAATGTCCAAAAATTTCGTCCAAAACTACCCCGGTTGGTTTCTCTGCCCCCGTGGATATTCCTCCAATCCCTGTTTCTAATGAAGACCCGATTACTGCTCCTGTTTTTGATAATTCTGCGAATTTATGTAATGTTGTAATCGAGCGAGATGCTTTAGAATGTGAAAATCTTGTTAATTGCCAGTCTGCTGATGTGGAGGGTGTGGTTTTGCCTGATGTTGATTGTCGGGTTGTTTCTCCTGATGCGGGTGTGCTGTCTGATTTGGTTGTGGGCGGTGTTTCTACTATTGCTGATGTTTCAAATTGTGCTGGTGTGGATCTTAATAATGCTAATGTTTTACACCCTTCTTCTGTCGATGCTGTGTGGGAAGGAGTTGTTTGTACTACGAGTGTTACTAGTGTTGGTGAAAGGCTGGAGAAGGATTTTGGTATTAATTCTACCTTATCTCCTAATGTTGTGCCGTTCTTTCTTCCTATATTACCGTCTGATTGTGTTGAGGTATTGCCGGAAAATTTTGTGGGTGAGCCTGTAACTGGGGATCTTCCTCCGGTTAATTGTTCGGGTGTGCCTCAAAAACGCTCTATGGTTTCTAATAATGTCATTGAGGTTCCCGTTAATTTGGTTGATACGCGATTTGTGGGCACTTCTTTAGGCGACTCCTCTGGACTGGATATTAGGAATCATTTGAATTGGTTGGATTCATCCGAGGGTGAACCTGACTCCGAATTCTCTGATGGAGCTGACTTGGCATCGCCGAATTTTTGTGGTGGGTCTGACCCGAGTTGTGATTTCACTCTTGTTAATGTTAGACCCACTTCTTATGTTGGAACTCGGGGTAGATCTCGTGGTAGAGGCAGGGGTCGCCGTAGGCGATATTGATTTCTGCTAATCCTCTGTCTTGGTTTTGTTCTTTTTTTGTCGTATGGTTTTGTTGTTAGGTCGTAGAATGGACAATGATGGGTTGGTGCTCGCACCATTGTATTTCGCTGGTGGCAACCATTGTTGTGGAAGTTTTGGGTTGCTTAGGGTCGGCTTTTATTCTCCACCTTTTGGACGGTCCTGGTGGAGTGTGGTGGTGCTGGAAGCCTCAACCACTAACTGAGCCCGCGGTTTCTTTATAATTTTCTTTTTATTTCCGTGCTCTTTCTTATTGTAACCGTTTATTATTATTATTAATATATGTTTCTTTTCAAAAAAAGTTTTTTTAAAAAAAAAAAAAAAAAATGTATACATATACATCAACCCAAATCCTTACAATTTTTAGAAGTGCAGCTTTAAGCCACTTGAAAGAATCTTTTTTCTTTTCAACTTGTTGTATGTAGAGATCATTACTTTATAATACTAGTCAAGTAATTTATCGACCACAACAATATATGATCATTGATTTTTCGGTAGAATTATTACATGGGGCAAGAATCTCTCCCACATCCGCACCAGACAAATGGTGCCATAATAAAACATACATGTCCCTTGTAACATAATAGATAGTAAACTTTTTCATATATCGGAACATCTCTAATTCCATGTTATGTAGAATGCAAATGTGATATATTCAATGCACTATTTAGAAGATGCATGAATTGCCACATTACCGGTAAAAAATAATACTTATTGAATTTTACCCTTCTAATTTCTAACTTCAAGGAATATTCATATGAACATTTTAACTTTTATATAACTACTACATTTGCCAAAAAAGTACCAATTTAATAATATACGTAGAAATTCATATAGGAAAAATAAACGGCTAAAATCTTAATTTCATATAGTAAAAAATGTTCATATATAATAAGGAGTGCAACAACATACTACAAATTGCATGGAGAAAAATTTATAAAACTTAAGAAAATATATTTTCATTCATAACTTTTTATAAACTTACTGGAACTAAAATCAGAGCTAGGCAGGGATTTGGGACCTTGAGCTCTACAATATCTCGAACATGCCGATATTGATGAATCCAAATCTTCGACGTCTGAATCTCTCTTTCCTCCTCCTCTTTCCTCTGCTATCCTCCTCTCCTTTGACTAATTAGGATGGGTGAAAATAAAATGTGCAAATGGTTTTAGATATTGCATTATTTAAAATCCACTAACTTGACCCATCACGGCACTCAGTTTTCCAGTGTCATTGTGCTCCCATAAAATCTTCCAGATTTTTTTAGAATCTCTTCACCTGAGACTCAGCACCATTCCCGCCACCACGGCGGTGCTTCCCTAGCACTGTAGCGTACACCTAAAATCCCATTTAAAGATTCTAAGACTTATATATTCTAATCAAATCAAAATTAACGATGATTAACAAAAATTTACCTAAACTCTGATAGCATGCATTACAATTACTAACCTTTACGAGTCATTAATTGAGAAAAATAATCGCCATGAAATTTCTTTGTAGCCTAAACACACAAGGTTTGCAACTGTTAGAAATGGATAAGTTGCTTTCAAGAAATGGGACGAAGAAGCTCTTATGATTTAAGATTGTGTAACTATTCTATAAGATTTCCAACTCTATTTATTCAAAACCGAAGGTATTTTAATCCAAATAAAACTTTCACATGTATTTTAATTTCTCGAGAAAAAGAACAGCATATATATTTCTCTAATTTTAAATATTTTGAAGTATATATATTTATATATATAATCCTCATGAAAATTTCAAATTTATCATTGGATGAAACCAAATTTTCTTAATTTTAATTATTTTTAAAAAGAAAATATTTAAATAATTTAAAATATGAATCTATCTAACTTAAAAATTAATTAATTAATTAATTATTTAAAAAACATGAATCGTAAACAAAATGCATTTGTCATGCAAAGATCACTTGGAATGTTCAACCTAATTAGAAGACAAGAAAATTTTAATAATTTTTTGAATTTTTTAGCATAGAATAAAAGGTTGAAATGGTATTTTCCTGTCATTATTTAACAGGAAAATCAACTCAGACACGACTTGTTTTAAAAAAATGTGTGATAATTTAAATAGAATAAAAAAAATCTGCTCATGAATTAAAAAGATTTATTATTATTATTATTATTGTGCCATGACTTCAGAGCTTACGAACCTACAATAATAATTCTCGTGGACAACGAGATCGGCTTTAATTATATTTTATATTTTGTCATATCCTATGGATATCCAAGTTTAGATTTTTTTTTAATTTCATTAAATAATATACTTTTTATTTTTTTTTACTTTTACATTTTTTAATTTAAGATATAAAATCAAAATAGTAACTTAAGTTTGTCATATTATTAATGTATGAAAAAAATAATAGCTGAACAGGCCTTTAAAGAGAATTGGAGTTAAAAAGACACATAAATTATGAAGAAATCTCAATGATACAGCTATTATAGAGCTTTGATAATGATTGCTAAGAATTTTATTGAAATTTTATTCAATTTATAAAAGTAGTTAGTAAAACTGCAATGGAAAAATATTTTTTTAAGCTCTTATGGATATATAAATTCTTTTTTTTTTTTAAAATTCAGACAATAACTTTCTTACAATTATTACATATTAATAGATCTGATTGTAAAAATACATTTTTCAGTACAAAATTTTTTAAAAATAACTAAACAACAACAAGAAAGCAATAAGAAAACAATAGCTGAACGTAAATGAGATTGCAGCATGAAATGCAAAGGAAAGCAGCGCCAAACAAAACCTTTAATAGAATTCGAGTTAAAGGAGACATAAATTATGAAGGAATCTCAATGATAGTTCATCATAATGTCCCAACAACTATTTGGTCAGTTTCATAAATTCTTTTTTTTTTTTCATCTCCATCAACTGGTACATTTTAAATCTATTAAGACTACAATTAGAATAGTTTTCTTATTATTTTGTATTTCAGATCATAATCATAATTTTTATTTGACCCAAAAACTATTTTTAACAACAGCTTTAAAAAAAAAATTATTTAACATCATCTTTATAAAAAGTTATAATCATCCAAAATGATTTCTAAGGCTTCGTTTATGTCAGTTTTCTTACTAAGTTTTTAGTAAGGTGACGATAGGCTGAGCAAGTTACAGTAGGAAGCTTGCGCCTTAAGCTATAAGTTGAGATAGCCTGTTCGGTTGATTTAAAAGATAAGCTTGTACAGTAGTGATAGAATTCCTTTGGCATTTATCTGAAATTATGGTGATAGCAGTATGAGCCAATCAATGAAATCACTCCAGTAAAACGTCTTTCCTTAATTAAGTTATCACAATCACATAATGGACCCATCTTTGATGCACAGTATCAGGTGAAATTGAAGAGAAAAAAATTAAAGGAAGACTGAAAAAGAACAATATAAGTCGCAAGGAGCTATCTTTGGCTTACTCATTTGTAACCATTGCCGTCTCTCTAGCTTTTTTGAAGAGCCTTTGAGCAAGGAACTGCAAGAGACCAACTTAGACTTGGCAAGCAAAATAGGGAAGGCATCACCAGAGGAAAAAAAAAAAAAAATGGCTGCTCTTTGGAGCTTTCAGGGTGGCAGTTTCATCTCCTTCTCTTCGACAGTTTTCACTTTTTCTTACCCTGGTATAAGCTCAGGACTAAAAGTTTGATGTTCTTCATTTAATTTATTCTGTTTTTTATCACCATCACCTTTTTGAGCTTGTTGTATTTACTCTGGCATTTAATGTGAATCTTCACTTGAATTTGAGTTGCAGGTTGGTTCCCTTCGATGTGTTCAGGAGAGAGCTTTGACTTGGGTTCCTCCTGCACGCAGAGACTATTAATAGATGTTCTTAACCTTCTCTTTCTACTGAATTTTTTGCTGGCTTTGCTGATATCAGCATGCAAAAGGCATAATATCATAAATAAGAATAGAATAAGGAGCTGGGATTCCATTAGTATTTCAATCCTCTGCATAGTCATTGGTGTCGCTTACTTTAGTAGAACTGGCTGGATTTTGTTCAAGGAAAGCAAATATATTCTCTGGGATCAGGTGGTAATTCTCTCTATAAGGGGAGTAATCTGGGTTGTTTTGTCAGTATCTGTAAATGCTAATCCTAATAATTGGTTGAAAGCCATTCATCTGATCTGGTGGTCATCATTTGCGCTTCTTATTACAGCCTTTAATGTAAAGGATCTTGTTAAAAATCATAGCCTTCCAATACTTGATATCACACAATGGTTTGTAAACTTGCTGCTGCTCTACTATGCTCTGAAACTAATCATCAAAAGTAAAATTGATGGTAAACATGCAAACGAAAGTTTATCCCAGGCCTTACTGGAAGAAGTTAATGGCAGTTCAAATCTTGGTGGAGCTGGTTTCTTTAGCCGCCTAATCTTTTCTTGGCTAAATCCCTTACTTCGTTTGGGCCATTCAAAAACATTAGAGCTCAAAGACATCCCATCATTGGACGCTGAAGATGAAGCAGTTCATGCTTATAATATTTTCACCAGAGAATGGGATCTTCTCAGGAGCAGTAAAAAGAGGACGAGGAACTTGGTCCTTTTGGCATTGGCAAAATGTTACAAGAAGGAAATGTTATTAGTCGGATTTTATGCACTTCTGAAATCAATCTCCATTGCAGTTTCTCCTTTGATCCTATATGCATTTGTGTGGTACTCAAACCTTGAGCACAAAGAACTAAACAAGGGCCTGGCTTTAGTAGGATGCTTGCTAATAGTCAAGGTGGTCGAATCTTTATCGCAGAGGCATTGGTTCTTCGATTCAAGAAGGTATGGAATGAGGATGAGATCTGCACTAATGGCAGCCCTTTACCAGAAGGAGCTTAAGATTTCAAGCCAGGGAAGGTTAAGACATTCTACAGGTGAGATTGTCAACTACATTGCTGTAGATGCATATAGACTTGGGGATTTTCCATGGTGGTTTCACATGGCATGGAGCCTTCCTCTCCAACTCCTCTTTTCAGTAGCCATACTTTTTGGAACTGTAGGTATGGGAGCCCTTCCAGGTATCGTCCCTTTGGTTATTTTTGGCTTCATGAACGTTCCTGTTGCAAAGATGTTGCAGCACTTTCAGTCACAGTTCATGGTTGCTCAAGACGAGAGACTAAGAGCTACATCTGAAGTCCTGAACAATATGAAGATTATAAAATTACAGTCATGGGAAGAAAATTTCAGAAATACAATTGAAACACTGAGAGGTGTTGAATTTAAATGGTTGAGAAAAACTCAGTTGACAAAGTCATGCGGAGCAGCACTATATTGGATATCACCCACAGTTGTTTCTGGAGTGATTTTTGCTGGGACAGCAATCATGAGAACTGCTCCTCTAAATGCAGGTACCATCTTCACGGTTCTAGCAACTCTTAGAGTTATGGCTGAGCCAGTAAGGATGCTTCCTGAGGTTCTATCTGTATTGATCCAAGTGAAGGTTTCCTTAGACCGAATTGATAATTTTCTGCAAGAGGATGAAATTAAAGAAGAAAATGAGAAGAGAGGCTCCCTACAAAATTTGAATCTTGTTGCTGAAGTGAGCAATGGCGTCTTTAGTTGGGAACAGACTTCAATTGCTCCTACATTAAGGAACATAAACTTGCAGATAAAGAAAGGGCAAAAGATTGCTGTTTGTGGATCAGTTGGCTCTGGAAAATCATCACTATTATATGCTCTGCTAGGGGAGATACCTAAAATCAGTGGATCAGTAAGTTCTTAAACTTTCCAATGAAAATAAATTTCTTTAGGGGTGACAATAACCACTTTGATAACACTAACAAGATTTTAGCTATATTCAGGTTGATTTGAATGGTTCCATTGCCTATGTTTCACAAACATCTTGGATTCAGAGTGGAACACTGCGTGACAACATACTCTATGGTAAGCCAATGAACAAGAAAGCATACCAGGAGGCTATCAGATGCTGTGCACTGGAGAAGGATATTGAGAATTTCGATCATAGAGACCTTACAGAGATAGGACAAAGAGGACTAAACATGAGTGGAGGACAAAAACAGCGAATTCAATTGGCTAGAGCTGTCTACTATGATGCCGATATTTATCTACTAGATGACCCCTTCAGTGCCGTTGATGCACATACAGCATCAATTCTCTTTCATGTAAGTAACAAAAACTCAAAAAGCTTAGTTGAGAAGGACATCAGTGGGAAGATGTCCCTAGATGGATGTGAAATAATAAAATTTTGGTACTTGTAATCTATTGGATTTGTCAAGTAGCCAAGCGAACATAATGGGATTGGCTGGACAAAATCTATAATGAATCGAACATAATGGGATTGGCTGGACAAAATCTATAATGATACCCAAAACTTCTTGAGTTGGATAGGTTCCATCAGCTCCTGTCTATTAGGCCTATTCAAATTTTTTCTATATATGAAAAGTGTTGCTACGAGGATAATTTATGAAAAACTGACGGAAACAAAGAACATAATTTATTGATGCTTGACATTATAACTTCATACATTCATTTATCTTTATATGAGTAAGTTGGCAGAATGTTGCAAGCTTTTTTTCACAGTAATGTATAAAGTAGTTCATGAAAGATCTTTATTCAAACACAATTTAGATGTTTTGAAAACCTCCAAAACTAGCTTACTTATTAATACGAATTGGGATTTCATTTGCATAAATTGCAGGATTGTGTCATGACTGCCCTAGAAAAGAAGACTGTCATTCTAGTAACTCATCAAGTAGAATTTCTTCCTCAAACGGACAGGATCCTGGTAAGCAGAGTTCTTTCACAAACTAAACTACATAACAAGTAGATATGATAATTTTGGCTTCTTTCTCTAGGTTATGGAAGGAGGAACAATTATACAAACAGGAAGATATGAAGAACTTCTAAAATCAGGAACAGCATTTGAGCAGCTAGTTACAGCACATCAGTCTTCAATTACAACAATAAATTCTACAGATAATGAAAACAGAAAAACAACTATAGCAGTAGATCACCTACAATTAAACAGGTTGCAGCCTACGAAACACAACAGCGAAGGAGAGATCACAGTCACTAGTATATCAGCAGTGCAGCTTACAGAAGATGAGGAAATGGAGATAGGGAATGCTGGTTGGAAGCCATACAAAGATTACATCCAGATTTCAAAGGGATCATTTCTACTTGCTTTAATGATCAACTTTCAATCAATTTTTATTTTTCTTCAGGGTCTATCAAATTATTGGTTGGCTGTAGCCATCCAGATTCGTCATAAAAGTGATGGAATGTTAGTTGGAGTTTTTTCAGCAATTTCCTTCGTTAGCTGTGTCTTCTTATGTGTTAGAAGCGTGTTAACAGCACATCTTGGACTGAAAGCATCCAAAGAATTTTTTTCTAGTTTCATGGATTCTGTGTTCAAGGCTCCCATGGCATTTTTTGATTCTACCCCATTAGGAAGGATCTTAACTCGGGTTAAGTTTTCTCATCATCACACATTCATCTCAGATCTTCAAATTCAATGACTAATAAAATCATCAATCATCTATGCAGGCATCTTCAGATTTGAGTATCGTCGACTTTGATATACCGTATTCTATTTCGTTTGTGCTGATAGGTGCAATTGAAGTTGTGACAACAACAGTGATAATAGCAACAGTGACTTGGCAAGTTCTGGTTGTAGCAATTCCAGCGTTAATCATGACGATTTGGGTTCAGGTGAATCTCAATACCAGACTGTCTTTAACATTTTTATATTTACTGAAACTAAACAATATATCTAATGCCGATTGTGTCATTGATCATTGCCGAATCTTGAAGAATTATTATCTAGCATCAGCAAGGGAATTGGTGAGGATCAATGGGACCACAAAAGCACCCGTCATGAATTATGCTGGAGAATCTTTGCTTGGAGTTGTAACGATTAGAGCTTTTGGGGTAGCCGAAAGGTTCTTCCATACAAATTTAAAACTTATTGATACAGATGCAAAACTGTTTTTCCACACTGTTGCTGCCATGGAATGGGTGCTACTGAGAGTGGAAGCACTTCAAAGTTTGACAGTACTTACCTCTACTATATTCCTCGTTTTACTTCCTCAGGGAGCCATTGCCCCAGGTTCATTGATAGTAAATCGTGTTACTTCTTTTCTTTCCCCTAATAACCATGTCTTTTTCTTCCCAAGAGAAAGCTAATTAACTCAAAAATGGCACAGGGTTCTCCGGTCTTTGCCTTTCCTATGCTCTCACACTATCTTCAGCTCAAGTGTTTACAACTCGGTGGTACTCCAATATCGAAAATTATGTCATCTCCGTGGAGAGAATCAAACAATTCATGCATATTCCATCAGAACCGCCAGCTATCATTTATGAGAACAGGCCATCACCATCATGGCCACAGCAAGGAAGGATTGATTTGCAAGATCTCAAGGTGAGGATTGAGAAAGTATTTATCTGATTTTTTTAGTGTTCTTATGATAGGAAACACTTGAAGATTTCAAGTAAATCCTATCAATAGAGGCAAAAACAGCAATTTTCTTTGTAAATCCAACGGTAAAAACAACAAAATAGTATATTTTATTGAAGAAATCAAAATAACGGAAGAAATAAAGCAAGATATAACTGATCCTCTATTTAAGAGGAGGATCTATCTCTCCAAAATCTCTAGACACCGCTAGATCCCCAAAGAAACCTAAACCTAAGAGATCCCAAATTTCAGCAAAATTCAAGATGCCCTAATCCTAGGAAAACAAACTATTTAATGCATACAATCCAAAAGGAAATCTCTAAACAGTCCCTACATTCAAATTTCCCTCATAACTCCCTCGAAAAACATTTCTAAACTGCTCTACATTGCTTGGGCGTCGAGTCAGACGTATAGGAGGCGGAGGGTTCCGCCTCTGTTTGTGCCTGGGCCAGTCCAATTGACCGGTCTAACATGTTATTACCTAGTCATCATAATACCAACTTCTCACAATTGACTTCTCTCATATGATTGCAGATAAAATATCGCCCAACTGCTCCCTTTGTTCTTAAAGGCATCACTTGCACCTTGAAGGAAGGATACAAAGTGGGTGTGGTTGGAAGAACAGGAAGCGGGAAAACAACTCTTATAAGTGCTCTATTTCGACTGGTGGAGCCTTCTAGTGGAACCATCCTTATTGACAATCTGGACATTTGCTCCATAGGTCTAAAAGATCTGCGAATGAAGCTCAGCATAATTCCTCAAGAGCCTACCCTCTTTAGGGGCAGTGTCAGAAGCAACTTGGATCCTCTTGGAATGCACACTGATCTTGACATATGGGAGGTGAGATGCAATCAATGACCTTTGTTAAACAATATGGAGGGATGACCTTCGTCTGTGTTTAGAAGTAATGGGTTGCATCTCATTTGATAGGATCAATATGGTAAATTAGAGGATTTACAACTAGTTCATCATATATAGACAAGACAGCAAGTGAAGCTCCAGTCATTGGGCTCTCCAACTTCTCTTTTAGCAATTTACACATTATTTTCATTTTGATCCTTTGCTACTCTAATACTTCATTTTTATTTTTGGTCTGTTCAATAATTTCAGGCTTTAGAAAAGTGTCAGCTTAAGTCTACTATAAGTAAACTTCCAGCCCTTCTTGATTCAACAGGTTGGTTCAATATAATTTAATTTAAATCACATTTAAAATTGATAAAACTCACAGTATCTTGGTTTTTAAAGTGAGCGATGACGGTGAAAATTGGAGCATTGGGCAGCGCCAGCTCTTCTGTCTCGGCAGAGTTGTCCTTCGTAAAAACAAAATTCTAGTTTTGGATGAAGCAACTGCATCTATTGATTCAGCCACGGATGCCATACTCCAAAAGGTTATCAGGAAAGAGTTCTCCAGCTGTACAGTGATAACAATAGCTCACAGAGTTCCAACAGTAATAGATAGCGACATGGTTATGGTGCTCTCCTATGGTAAGAAATATAAGCAACATTTCAAACATTTATACGCATCCTACATCAAAGCTAGGTATTAAGCACTAACTTGGAAGCGCTGTCATATTGTTTCTGAGGGAAAATTTGGATTTTTTTTCAAGCATATTGTCATTCCACATTCATAAGAAGCAAATGAAAAATAAGCCATCTTTTACGAAAAAAAAAAGGATTTATGAAGAAGAAACTAGAACACGCCATTTGATGGTTGCAATGGCCAAAGAAATAAAAACTCATATTTTAAAATTTAATCTTCTTGAAATTGATTTGCTTCAATTTATATATATATATATATATATATATATATCAGCGCAATTAACATTGCATTTTTCCCATTGGTTATGGTGACTCACAATATTGGCTGGAAGGGGTTGGGAGCACTCTAAGAGACTCCTCGCATAATTACAAACTCAATGATAAATTCTCCTATGATTGAGGATCACCCTTTTGTTTTAATTAGCATTATCATTCTAAAATATCCTCCCACTAGTTTTAGAATCATGGAGAGATTCCAAGGGTTTGACCTATAATAATTCCAATTGTAATCAAGCTAAAAAACTTTGAGCTAATGCTTAGGGTTAAAGGAAAGATTCATTAGGCTAGATTAGGAACTAAGGAGCTTAAGATGCCTTTGGTGTTTAAGATTCTAATTATATTTAACATTTTAACCAAATAAAAAAAAATTCTAAAACTAAGCAATCTATAATTAGTTTGATATAAAAGGGTCAAGGTTAGCTAATGGGCCAAGAAAAGAGGGGTTAAGTTACATTAAAAAGGCTAACTTTAAGTCAATCTTGTCAATTGAGCCCAATTAACTCAATTAAATTAGGCTAACCCAAGCTCTGCTTGGATCCATGATAAGTCCAATGGGCTCCTAGGTCTCTTAGGGACATTATATATGAGATGGGTGGTGAGCCAATGTCATGCCCCATGTTCTAAAGTGTAATAATTTCATTTTTATTCTCTTTCTATTTTTTCAATTCTCATTAACAACAAATATTCATTCACAACCAGATCAATTTAGCATCTAAAGATGATTAATTGCATTAATGAAATCCCAACAAATATAATTCATATTTTTTTAGTCAATGTTTACATTTTATATCAAGAGTTCAAAACAATATGTACAATAGCCACCATTGGCTACAAAAGAATACATAAATCAAAGAAACTGAAATAAAACTACATTAATATCACTGCCAAGCTTCAAGATGCAGGCTCATTACCTTTACAAGAAATCATCTAAAATCATGTAATAAACATAAAAGCCCAGCCAGTAATCCAAACATTACTACTGAAATTAATAGAATGGAAAAAGAAAAATAATATGCACATAATCATATATGGAAATCTATAAATTAATACATGCTATCGATATCAATCGCCAGTGTCAATTCATCAGTTATGTTACACATCCTATCTTGTTCTCTCAATTAATCAATTATTATATCTTTATCATTCAATCATATCATTCAATCCTTTACATCAGTCCATAAATTATAACCGTAGAATCAATATTCGTACTTCAAAATAATAACCAGTAACACAAATCACTGTCTCGGTATCAATATCCTTATAGTATCAATAAACAATAACCAGCATCAGTATTCAGTAATCAATATTAATAATCAATATCAATAATTAGTAATTAATATCAGTATCATTAATCAATATCTCTATATAAAATATTTAATTGAGGGTATCTTGATCTTGCTTTTATCCTTATGACACCTGATGAGTCACCCTTTATGACTTTCAATCAATACACTCTTTATAACTCCGCTTAGATCACATGGATCAATCATCCCAACTCCTTAGAACTCCAAATCAGTCTCCAACTCTTTATGACTCCCATTAGTGAATCAGTGAATCTTGGGGTTATAACGTTGCGTTATCATTTCAAATATATGATATTAATGAGAATATCCTTTCAGTTAGAATAATATCACATTAAACTACATATCAGTCATATTAATCATTTCAACATATATTACATTCAAGTAGTATCATATCAAATCATAATATATCGCTTTCAGCCCTTTTTAAATATATATTTTCCATACTCATGTTGCAGAAATATTCATATATATGTTTCTAACCAATAAAAATGCAATAAAATTATATCATATTATTCAAAATGATCAAATCTATAACATATCAAAATTTATGCGGTGAAAGCTTATAAAATCATAAGATAATATATTTTTAATAAATTTAGGAGAGATAAAAATTGTAGAGATCAAAATTATTAAAAATAGAATAAAGAGCTCTAGTTCAAATAGGCATTCAAAAATTCATATTTTTTATTTACCAAATGTTTTTCATATCTTTGGGTTATTAAAATAGTTAATTCTTTCAAATTTGATTCTAGGGCATGATAGTCTAAGCAATTAGTTAACTTGAATAAAGAAATTTGATCTAAAGAGCCCTAATAGGTCAATTTGGATTTCACTTGGGCTACCTACCAAATTGCTTAGACCAAAGTAGCCTAACAACCTTTTAAATGTGTTTATACTCACCTAAATTCTAATCGGAACTATTTTATGGTTTTATTTAATATAGTCTAAGCTAATTGAGTGGATGAGTTCATATTATGCTCAATTGAAGTAGTAATGAATTAACTTAGGTTATCCATATAACTAGTAAATGCCTAAGAGTCAAAGGGAGGCCTTAGGGATGTCTAGGTCATCTATTGGTTCACAAATAGGATTAAATGGGTTAATTATTAGTTCAACTTAGGTATTGGATAGGTCCATGCAACCTAAGGCTTAACCTAGTGAATCTAAATGTCCCATTAAGTCTATACACTCAAAAGGAGATGGGGTGAAAGTCAAACTAGTTGGAGTCAAGTAAATTGGGCTTAATAACTTAATAAGGCTACAATTGGGCTTAATAACTAACTAAGTTTAGGGTAGGTTCAATCTAGATTTGATCTTGATCAAATCTAATATATATCAAACACGTAAGGTCCTTAGATCTTTAAGACATCTGAAGTTCATTCATAATGTAATTGGGTCAACCAAAGGTCAATTGGGAAGAGAGATGATTTTGTTTAGCACATATGGCCATATTGACTCAAGATGAGGTCAAGTCTAATTAGTTTAGGGTTTGTTTCATCTAAAATGAGTTAAGTCCAATTAGGATAAACACTATTAAGTCACATTAAAGTTGGGCTAGGGTCAAATATAGTTTAGATTAGAGTTGAGCCACTTAATCTAGGGCCTCTGAGAAGGGAACTTTAAGCCCACCAAGCAAAGAATAAGTCAATTGTAATTGTAGGCCCAATTTAGGATTAAAATTAGACTATAGTTGACCAGATTAGGTCTAGGTTAGGGATGAACTAGCTTAGTTAATTAGGTTCAAGTATTATGCTAAGAGTAGGGCCACTAAAGTCTATTTGAGATCATGGCCAACAAAGAGCTTGATAAAATTATCATTTTTAGATATTAATGCCTAAAATAAGCATATCATTAATATAGAGATAAATAATTATATTATAATTTTTCTAATTAAAGTCATAATAAATATATGAATGTGCTTTATTAACCTTATAATAATTGAAGATCATATTGTTATGAGGTTTTCTTATGACAATATTTTGGAGTTTGCTTGAGTTAATATAAGGGCTTTCGCATTTCAAAATAATTATGCCTAATATATTAGCATAGCATTATTTTATAGATAAATATTCATGACCTATTTTAGCTTACTAAATTTGATAAATATATGAATCCACATCATTGGACTTTTAGTCATGGAAGATCATATGTTTTTTATGCCATTATTTTGGAGATTGTTTAAGCCCATATAAGAGATTAATTAATTTGCATGTTTTTTTTCTCATTTTGCGATAAAATATTATAGTGGCTTCATTTAAATATATTCTTTCAAATCATCATTTAGAAATGTTATCTTCATATTTATTGCAGAAATTAAAGCTAGAATGACATTAAAACTTATGGAGATAATTCTAACAACTACAAACTAAGGTTTTATTTGGGACGGATTTTTTGCTACTTCTTAAAGCAGTTTTCTGCAGAAGCAGTAAGAAATTTCTTAAATTAAAATTTTTGTGCTAAAAAAATATTTTAAGAAGCAGTAAGAAAACCATCCCAAACGAAGCCTGTGTATAAAAATAATTTAAATCATTCTTTTAAGTTTATCCTTTTTCCATTAGTGAAGCTTTAAATTTATCAATTATAGTTTGTTCCTTTCTTGAATATCAATGTGCATCCTATAGATTTAGTACCTAGAGGTAAATCTATTCACTCTCTTGTATAATTAATCATAATATAGTCTGTAAATTCTCTAAATCTTTGTGAGCTTCTCTCCTTACCTTATTGCTTTGTAAAGTTGCTTTTTAGTACACAATTCTCTTAAAAGCATTGGTCTAAAGCTATCCCAAACGAATACTTAATATGATGCTTAATATGATTTCATGCAAAAGAACTTCAGAATTCACATATCAAAAGTAACAAATTAATTTAATAATGTGCTTTCTTGAATTGAGAATGATCAATACTAAGTTAAAAATTAACAAAAAGTTTGCATTAGTATTCATACTTAAATCTATATAATCTTACATAGAAAAACATAGAGGCAAATATCATGTCCCTAAGAACATTGCAAAAAAGCATCATATGCATATATATGAAAAATCTTTAGCTTCATAACTCTAATCCTCCTCCTTCACTTCAAATGCCATTCAGGCGATAACTATTTCTTGTCTCCTTGATAATAATAGATAAATCATTTATACATAATAGTAAGATAAGTAAACCTATAAAAAATGTCTAATTTTTTATTTTACATATTATATATGAGATTCATCGAGGTGGATAATTTCCCTAATAATATTGCATAAATTATTCCATCGATATATTTCTCAACAAAATAGCCCCAAAGCAAATTCCTGATGGAAATCTATTAAAGGTTGCCATCCCATTTAATTTCTTTCGAGAATATAAATCCAAGATATAAAAAATGTCTTGTAGATAACCATTCCTCCAATATCAATGCTATTTGATTATCTTATGTGAACATTATTCACTCTGAAAAAATCTTTTTAACAAGTGTGAACCTCTCTCTCACGAATTTATGGGTCCCTTTAATTTTTCTAGAGGTAGATTGAATTTAATGTGAGCGCAAGCCCTAATAGTTAATTACCCCTCCTAACGCATTAGAAGAGAACTCTCGATTAAGAATGAAATGATGTAAGAAGTGTAAAAATGTGCAACAGTATTTTAGTTTGAGTTATCTTATTTATGGGGGATGAAGGTACACCCGATCATGATCCCATGGTTTCATCATCCTGGGAATACCGTGGGTTAAGTTTACCAATAATAATAATTATTGATTGTAGTGTCCAGGGAATCTGATTAGTAGCTATGGATTGCCTCCTCTCAGGGATCCGAGTAAATTGAAGTAAAAAAAAATATGAATTTAAATTTGGTTGAGGCTTATGACTCTGTTTAAAAATTGCCTGTGTAATTGAACTTGGATAGGGGCTTACAACTTTCATTTGAAAGTAGCCTTAATAGTGGGTCTTATGGCCTCTATTAGGGGTGATCCGAAGATTTTGGATATGAGTAGGTTTTATGACCTCTATTAGAAGTATCCCAAAGATTTTTATCTGGATAGATCTTATGGCTTCCTTAGAAGTTACTTAATAATGAGTCTTACAACCTAGCCCTGTAAGCTAAGTAATATATATAGTTGGTCTTACAACCTAACCCTTATGGACTAGGATGCCCGGGTGAGGGGTCCAGGGTTATGTTTTTTTCCTAAAAATTTTTCTTAGAGGTTTGACTTACGACTTCTATTAGAAATTGCATGTGTGTTAATTGGGGGTTAGGGGTTAGGTCATTTTTACCTAAAACTTTTCCTTAAGGTCAAACTTATGGCTTTCACTCGAAAGTTGCTGAATAATGGATCTTACAACTTAGCTCTTATAAATAAGGCTTCCCGTAGGAGTTTGAGTTTTGGATTTAGGGTCATTCATTTAGAAGTTCCCTAAGACCCTAACGTACGTGTCTTACTGCTTTGCTTAGAAGTAACATATGGGTTTTGAAGATATTTGCTAGTTTAACACTAGACTGTGGTTTTGATACTTACTTGATAGCAGTTTGTTTTATACCCTAGCTTTCAGTAGTATACGTGTTTGTTATTTATTTTGTGCTCGTAGTTTATTTCTACTATAGTAGTTTGTTCGCTTTACTTATTTTTCAGTATTAATTTTATTAATAATTATGCTGATTTTTGTCTGCGTATTTGCATGTACTCGTAGCCAGCAGTTCATGGAGCCCACACAAAGCTGCAGGAGCTACTTTTGAGGGTTTGAGGGAGTTTCAGTTTATTTTGAGTGCTTCAGAGTTCTTTGTTAAGTTGTTTGGAGAGCTCCTTGTTCTTGCTCAGAAAGTTGTTATAGAGCTACTCAGTTGGAGAGCTTTTAGAGAGCTTGTACGTAAACTGGACTATTGGAAATATTTCATTTCCTATATTTTATTTGATTTTAAATGCATTAATTAATTAATTGGGTTTTAATTAACCTTTAAATTTCTCATCTCTCTAATTATTCAATTAATTTACATATATATGTTAAATTTGATTTGCTTAGGTATTTAAATTTTAAATGTATTTTAAGATTATTGAATTATTTACATTAAGTTATGATATATTATCAAAGAATTATTTTGATCAAGCACGAATCTCGATGCAAAATCAAGTTGGAAATTTTAAAAATTAAATTCGAGATCATCAGAACTCCAATTTTAGCAAACTTACAGTTAAACTGAACGTCTCATAAATATGAACCCAACAACACCAAATTCGACTAAATCCAATCCCAAATGAGTCCAAATCAAAGACTCAAAGCATCTTTGGAAGGTTCAATCCATAATTTAGATTACCAAATAGTTTCCAAATATGGTATGCTTATAGTTTAATCGAGTGGCTCGACGAGACGAATCCAACGAGCCCAAGATCGTTAAATTTTGACATCATTGAGACATTCAAATGGCTAATAAATCGTCTATGATCGAGGGATTGAACATTGACCATCCATTCAAACCACTCTCAATTCACTCATAATCTTCATTCTATTTATTGGTCATGCCACTATCTGAAAACTATAAATAGATCCCTCATTTCTCATAGAAAGGGACCCAAAGGGGGAAGAAGGAGGCCCAAGCAAGAATAGAAGAGAATGAAGCACGGAAGATAATGAAGAGACTCGTCGACCACCGCTGGACTTTCACCTGGCAGCTGACCGACGCCGGACTTCTACCCCGATCACCAATTGATGCTGAAATTAAACAAGGAAGCAAGAAGAGAAGCAAGAAAATGAAGAGAAGAAAGAAAGCTATCTTATCACCAAACTCTTCCTCGACTACCGCCGAATTTCCACCCGGCACCCCATTGACGCCAGACTTCTGTCCGAGTGCCATCTGACGCCAAACTTCTACCCGGCCACCGACTAACGTCAGACTTCTACCCAACATCGAACTTCCGCTTGTCACCGGATTTCTACCTGACGCAAGACTTCTACTCATCACCGGACTTCTGCTTATCGCCAGACTTCTATCCAACGCCATACTTCTATCCATCGACGGACTACTACCCAATGTCAAACTTGCGCCCGTCGCCGTATTCCTATTCGACACCAGACTTACGCCCGCTGTCGGATTCCTACCCAATGTCGGACTTCCGCCATCGCTGGACATTTGTTAAACTTCTATCCAACGCTGAACTTCTCTCCATCGTTGGACATCTTTTTGATGTCGTACTTCCAACCTTCTTCGTCAGACAACGGTCTTTATGAACTTCGTCGCCCGCTGACTACGATCCTTCTGACTTACGTCGCCCACCGACTATGATCCTTCAGATCAAACAAACACATCAACAATGACTTCCTGTTTCCACTATGTAACACACTCTGTATGATGTATATTTGTTACATCAAGCTAGGGTTTTTCCCCCATTGAAAGGCCTCATTTGTAATCGAATGCAAATAATAGTGAATTCATTCAAACTGGGCCAGGCCTCGTAGTTTTTCTCATTTTCAAGGTTTTCCACATAAAAATCTTGAAGTGTCTTATGAATATTGTACCCTCTTTTTATCTGATTACATGTTGGGTCTTCGTACAAAGCTAAGATGTTAAACTTTATATTCCTCTACCGCCGCAAATACTCTTGGACGCAACAGTTTGGCGCCGTCTGTGGGTCTGACTAGAGGGCAACTATTGCTCCAATCTCAAAATGTCGCTCTTATCAACATCTTAATATTAGTCATTGATGCATCAATTTCATAAGAATCAGATGCAGAGTAGGAGACAACTTTGACTCCAATCATGGTTAAAAAGATCCTCCAATGCTTTTAACATCAAGATGATATTTCAAGAAAATCTCAGCAAATGCAAGGATGCTTCCAATCAATTATAAGCTTTACACAGTCCTTTGCTAGACTTCTACTCCTTATGCAAGATCTTAATCTTCACCTCAAAAAGACAGTAATGGTTTAAAGATAGACAATTCTTCATCTTTGATTCAGGATACACGTGACATTCGTCCCCTCCCAATCAAGACAAAATCGATCACAGGATGATTCGATTTGACCTCTTACACACAGGTTAACGTCATCGAGTAAAGCTCTGACATACAACCTCGGATAGGTCATACATCATTGGTGGATTCTCTCGACCTCTTCCATATATGTTAACATCATCGAGTAGGGCTCTGACATATAACCTTGGATTTGTCATAAATCCTTCGTGGATTTTGTTGATCTCTTCCATATATATTTACGTCATCGAGCATGGCTCTAACATACAACCTCGAATAGGTCATACATCTTTGGTGTATTCTCTCGATCTCTTCCATATAGGTTAACTTCAATGAGGAGGGCTCTGACATACAATATCGGATAGGCCATACATCCTTGATGGATTCTCTCGACCTTTTCCATATATGTTAACATCATCGAGCAGGACTCTTATATCGAACCTCGGATAGATCACACATCCTTAGTGAATTCTCTCAACCTCTTCTGTATAGGTTAACATCATCCAGAAATATTCTGACATATAACCTCAGATAAGTCATACATCATTGGAGGATTCTCTCGACCTCTTTCACATAGGTTAATATCATCAAGTAGGGCTTTGACATACAACCTAGGATAAGTCATATATCCTTGGTGGATTCTCTCAATCTCTTCCACATAAATTAACGTGATTATGCGGGACTCTAACATACAACCTCGAATAGGTCATACATCCTTGGTGGATGCTCTCGACCTCTTCCACATATGTTAACATCATCAAGCATGGCTCTGACATATAAACTCAGATAGGTCATACATTTTTTATGGATTCTCTTAACCTCTTCATCATAGGTTAATGTCATCAAACAACAAATAACTTTAAAATAGTCAAATATCCTTGGTGGATTCAAGTGACTCCTTTACTGCACACAAGCATTTCCTACAACTTCTTCTTCAAAGAAATGTTACAATTTGATTATCATCAGGCCTCCACTCAATTGACACTATAAGTGTGTCGCCAAACTACTAACATAGTATACTGCTTTGGCTCCTTGAATCAGAGATATCTAATGTCGGCACACTTCAGTATAGATGCTGTTGACCCCTACAATCAGCCCAGAAATCATAAGTTTAATGAAGATGATTTAGTTCGAATGTGGATTGCATTAGATTTCATTCAGTCTCTTGGCTTTCAGAGAAAGACTATGGAAGATGTCGGAAGGAGGAACTTCGGTGCTCTGATAAAGAAAAAAAATCTTTCTTTGACAAGTTGATAATCGTTGAAAAATCTTCTCATGTTATAAGATGTATGACTTACTACATGAATTAGCACAGTCAGTTTTCAAACCAAGAATATTTCAAGAGTTAAGGATGGTATGGAGTCGCCTTCTATGATTCCTATGACTCTTCGACATTTGTCTATTCAAATTACAAGCTTGACATATTAAGGAAGGATTGGGAAGTTAAAAACTCGTCAAGAACATTTTTTTTTAGAGATGAGAGTGATTATAGAATTGGGGAGCTGAAGAATTTGAATGAACTTTGCAAACTGGGTATTAATTGCCCTAAAAAAAAATATTAAGGATGTCGAGAAGGCTTGTAGTGTCAGATTATATGCCAAGAGGAGGCTCACAAATTTGACCTCATGTTGGAGTTTCACTAATTTAGGGAACTTCGATTTCACTGAGAATGTGCTAGACAACCTTCAACCTCCAAAATGTCTAAGGAGATTGAGCGTAAAGAGATACATGGAGGTAAGGTCTGCAATATGGATGAGCAATGTCAATCCAGTCTTCAATCTAGAGAAAATTGAATTGACGAGTTGCTTGGAGTGTGAAAACTTTTTGGACAACTCCCCCTCCTAAAGTCTCTAAAGCTTGTTTGGACGCCGGAAGTAAAATAGGTCAAAATTAAATTTAATGGGAATGATAATTAATAAATGCCATACCTTTTCATTGGTAGAGGTGTTACATATCTACTTTTCATTGGTAGAGGTGTTACATATCTACGAATTAGAAGCATTAGAGGATTGGTTTGACCTATTTTACTTCTCGAAGTCGAGAGAGTTGCCCTCTTTTCCCTCTAAACTTAAGAGGCTGGACATGGATAAATTCAGGTGGACAAATTCAAATCTTTGCAGCAATTCGGATTTTATTCCCCACGAAACGTTAACGGTCTTTGGCTATACAAACATTTCATCTTTTCATGTAGCCGATCAAATAGCAAGACTTGTAGCACTAAGATACTTGATAACAATACGGATTGCCTCAATCTAATCTAATACCACAAATAATTTCTATCTTATGCTCAGTGTTACTAATGGATAAATAATCATAACAAAACATTAACTTGACTTTAATTTAACAAAAATTAAATAAATTAAGAGGTCAAAGAAAATTATCTAATCGCATTAATTGTGAATACCTCCTATCTGTCGAGAGACCGAGTAAATCTCTGCTAAAATCCCATAAAATCCGTCGATTGCTGTAAAAAATCTTACGAATTCAGCGATGGAGATCTCCTCGTCGCAGCAGCTTCGAATTCATTCGCTTTTCGACCTAAAAAATGAAGTTGAAATGAAGAGTTTTCTTCTTCCACCCATGTAAACTTCAAACCGGCCAAAGCTTCCTTACCGAGCCTTCACCTGCTCTCGACCACCTCTGCCTGCCGAGCTCGTACCAGATCACCACAAACCACGATCAACTTCAGGCTCCGCGTCCTCTTCACGCAGGAATTCACTTGTTCGTACCTTTTCCACACTCTACAACGAGTGGTATAAGAAAAAGGGTAGGGAAAGCCCAACATGTTTCCTGCACAAGTCCATAATCCATTGAAATAGGCCAGCTCATCAAGATAGCAACCAGCCCGGTTTTCGTCAGCTAAAGCCCACCTAACCCTTCAGTCATTCCTCTCCAAAGCCCATTTCCAAACCAAGAAACCACCCATTTAAATCAGAAGGCTTATTTCACTCCAAATGCAAGCCCACTACCTTTTCCTTGCCACTAACCTAAAGCCTACTTATTTTATTTAAGAAAGCCCACTACAGGTATAAACTTCTTCTCACTTATTCCATGTTGTTAATCTTGTTATGATTGTCAGCATAGTCTTATTATTATGTATAGTAATGGTTGCTATTAATGCTGTTTATAGTGATTGCAGCTAATGGACTCAACGTCAATTATTATTGATGGCATTAACAATTATTATTCATTAAAAAAAAGAAAAAATAGAGATTTTAAAATAATTACAATGAGGTATTTCAAAAGAGAGAGAGAGAGATGATCAGAATAAAAAAAGGAGGTTTCAAAACAAAAAAAGGAAAAAAAAAATGAATGAGGGGAAAAGAAAACATATTTTTGTGCATTTTGACTCTCTCAACACTGTCACCAACATCGTCGAAGGTATAACACCTCCAAATTCAAAACTTTGAGAGTCAATTTTTAGAGTTAGTGGCGCACCGAAAAACAACCCATACACGTGTTTATTGTACGTGGTGGGATGGGATCCCGGTGCGACGTCTATTATGAGACGAGTAATCACCTTAAGCCCCATTTCGGCATTCGCGACGCACCGAAAAACTGTATATATATTCATTTATTGTGCGTGGTGAGATGGAAACCCGGTGCGGCGCCTACGACGAGGCGGGGTTAATTATAAGTACCCGTATGCGGGGAGATAACTGTGCTTTTAAATAGACACCCTCGCCGACCTCATACACGCCTTTATTACGTGTGGTGGGAATGAAGACTATGGTCGTGATGTTAAAGGACACCTACCATACACGCCGTTATTGTGCATGATGTGAAGGCCCAGACTCCTGAAATTTCTCCTAAACGGGGGAGACGTCAGGAGACTGCCAAAATTCAGAGCAAATACATGGGATTTGAACTTGCAAAATAAACTACATGGGACATGAATTAGGACTTGATTTGAACATCAAATGAATAAAGATTTGCACTTGAACTTGATTGAACAAAAGGACTTAAGTGAACTCAAACCTTAAATGGACTTGAACCTAAATGGAGTGAATCAAACATTATCTAAATTTTTACTTGGACCACAAAAAAGACTTGGATTAACTTTGAACTACACAAGACTTGAATTTGCTTGGACTACGAAGAACTATGATTGAACTTGGACTCAAGCTTGGACCAAAAGCTTGATTTGAATGTTGGCACAAAGAAGCTCAAACGAATCATAAATAATACAAATGAAATCATAAGAACAATATAATCAAAACGAAATGAATTAAGATTCATACATGAATTGATTACAAGCTTTGACATAGAATTCCTTAATAATGATAATTAAATTGCAATGGCCATTTCAACCATGCTCACAAGCAAATAGATATAATCATAATGAATAGCGAGAGCATCCAATGTGTTATGTGCAGAACTTGAGGATAATACCTATAGAAATATTGCAAGCACAACTCATTCAGGAATGATAATGAAAGCTCCAACAATTGATTTCTTCTTGAGGTAATTACGATGCACAAAAGTTGAAGATAATCAAGAATATAAATATTGGCTTGCAAGCAAACAAAAGTTGACCGTTATTAGCAGCACACCCTCCAACTCTCTCCTTCAGCCCTCCACTCGGTCGTTGAGTGCCAACGGACTTCCACTCGATCGTCCAACGCCGAAAGACTTTCGCTCAAACAACGTCAAAATTCTCCCCGTCTACTAATAACTTCTGATTCTCCTTATGTGTACTATTGCCACTAGATCTTCTCAAATCACCCTAGCATGCAAGAATTATTTGATGTTCTTCTGTCAAGGATAATTTAGTGGAAGAGTAGGCTTTCATCGTGACTTCTTCTACACAAGAGACAGACATTGAAGTTTAATAGGGGATGAAACCTATCTTAAATAGTGGATTGCCCCTAATGTAAGAAGAAGAACACAAGAGAAGAAAAAGGAGGAAAAATCTCCTTCTATACAAGAGAGGGACACTGAAGCTCGATAGGGGATACCACCTATCTTAAACAGTAAAATGCCTCTAATGTCAGAAGAAGAATACAAGAGAAAAAAAAAAGAGGAAAAAAATCTCCTTCTATATATATAAGAGAGGAGCAATGAAACTTGATAGGGGAATGTCGTCTATGTCTGACAGTGAAATGCCTAAAATATAAGAAGAAGACTAGAGTATAAGAAAAAGGGAGGATAAATAAAATTAACGGCTGCAAAAAAATTTAACTTCTTCATAAGGAGTGGAGTCCTAAATTTTAGTAGGTGATGTCGCCTACGAAAATAGGGGAATGAGTTAACTGTAAGAAAGTTAGAATAAGGGATGAAAAATAAAAGGAACGACTATAAAAAGCTCTAACTTCTACACAAGGAGGGTCCCTAAATTTTAGTAGGAGATGTAGCCTACGAAAAATAGAGAAATGCCTCAATTGTAAGAAAGTTAGAGGAATAAGGGAAAGGAGGAGAATGTGCAAATAATCCCTTGCCCTACGGGAGCTATTTATAGGAGGAAAAGGTGGAGAAATATATAAAAAAGGGGGGAAATTTGTCTGCAAAATCATTCAAAATCTTTTAAAAATGATTCTAAAATTTTCTAGAAATTTCGTAGGCCCGTTTTTTGTTATTTTTTGAAACAAATAAAAACTATAGTCGTCATCCAAATATTAATTAAAAAAAGGCTCGGTGGCGTGGGTCCCACAACCCAAAAAAAAAAATACTATAATTGCAAACAGTTTGGCTCCAAAGGGTGCATCCTTCTCCCGTTAACCAAAAAAAAAAAAAAAAGAAATACTATAATTGCAAACAGTTTGGCTCCAAAGGGTGCATCCTTCCCGTTTGCATCCGGCCATGAAATGTTATGGTTTATAACTTTTTGTTCATACATTATGAGTAATAAAATTCTCCCCTCTCTCTCTATATGGATAATGTGGCACATTATTTATTCATTCTGAGAAAAATCGAATTAATGGGCTTAAGAGCAGTCCGTTATAGTGGAGAAATAGGCTGATTAATGGGGCAATAAAAATGAATGAGTCATTGGTCTCATTAAACATTAATCAAGGTTAAAATTTATTCATTAATATTCAAATGTATTAAATTTGTTAAATTTGTACTAACTATTAGACAAATATTTAACTAAAATTAAATCATTAAATTTTTATTTGGATTGATTAATGATTAATTTGAGTCATTAATTTTTCATATTAATAAAATATATTACTTTTTTTTAATATTATAATTTTGTTATAAAAAAATATGAAGTGATACATGTATTTTCAGATTTATGCAGCTTCAACGTCTGAAAATAGGGGAAAGCTAATATATTATCAAAGAATTATCTTGATCGAGCACGAGTCTCGACACAAAATCAAGTTCAAATTTTTAAAATTTAAATTCGAGATCATCAGAACTCCAATTTCATCAAACTTATAGTTGAACTGAACGTCTCGGAAATACAAACCCAACGACACCAAATTCGACACAATCCGTGCCCAAATAAGTCCAAATCAAAGACTCAAAGCATCATTTTAAGATTCAATCCATAATTTGGATTATCAAACAGTTTTCAAATATGGTATGCTTATAGTCAAATCGAGCGACTCGATGAGACGAATCCAACGAGCTCAAGATCGTCAAATTCTAACACCATTGAGACATTCAAATGGCTAATAAACCGTCTATGATCAAGGGATTCAACATCAGCCGTCCATTCAATCCACTCTCAATTCACTCCTGGTCTTCTCTTTTTTTTTTTTTTTATAAAGCTTAAATCCTTTATACTCCTGGTCTTCTCTTACTTATTGGTCATGCCACTATCTAAAAACTATAAATAGACCCCTTATTTTTCATAGAAAGGGCTAGGGGGGGGGGGGGGGGGGGGGCGGTGGGGGGGGGGGGGGGGGGGGGAGAATGAAGCAAGAAAGAAAAGGAAGAGATTCCTCCTCGACCACCGCTATACTTTAACCTAGCAGCCGACCGATGCCAGACTTCTACTCGATCACCAACTAACGCCGGAATTAAATAAAGAAGCAAGAAGAGAATGAATAAAAGGAATAGAAAAAAGAAAGCTTTCTTATCACCAAACTCTTCATCGACCACCATCGGACTTCCACCCGGTAGTCCACTTACGCTGGAGTTTTGTCCGAGTACCATTTGACACCAGACTTCTACCCGGTCACCGGCTGATGTCAGAGTTCTACTCGACGTCAAACTTTCGCTCGTCACCGGATTTCTACCTGACGCGGTCCCTTGGTTTTTCCCCTTTTAAGAGTTTTTCATATAAAATTTTGGTGTCTCTTATGAATATTGCACCCTCTCTTTTTATGTGATTGCATGATGGATTTTCGTACAAAACTAAGACATTAAACTTTATATTCCTCTACCGCCGCAAATACTCTTGGACGCAACAAGTTAATTTGTTCATTTGAGTTGTTAAAGTTAATTTTTATTAAATAATATTAAATTTAAAGTTAATTATTTAATTCATCTTATTTAGTCAATTAATTTTATTGGATTTTAGTTTTGTTAATTGAGTTTTAATTTAAAGTCTAAAGTCCTTAACTTACATCAATTAGGCTCTGATTTTAAACTAAGTACCACTCAGTACCAAGCACTTACCCGGACGAGAGAATCATCCACACAGAATAAAAGCTCCTTTTTTACAGTCTTTACATATCAGCCAATTACTCCACTATTTCAACGTGTCACTTCTAACAATAATTTATTTTTCACATGGTTAGAAAGTCTCAATATTTTAAATCCCATCCACGAATATGAAACAAATATATCAAACGGATTATTTCAATGTTGAAATAGGAGTAATGATTGTTTGGAGACTTGTGGCTTTTTTTTTTTTTGGGAAATTTTTGGGCATAGCCCGTATATTAAAAGAATGAGTTACAAAAAAGGTCAAAAAGAACCCAAAACTACACAGCTCAAACAAAAGGAGATAAGAAAGAAAAAACAGGCAAAAACAACATTACAAATCTACCCAAAAACAACACTTCAGAAAAATAACATAATTTGTCCAGAAACGGACAGAGGGCTCAGGTAAAATTTGGAACCAATTGAGTCAGGCAAAAAAAAAGCCTGTATCTGATCGTCTCGACTTGAAACCCCCGGTTGCCAATCGGACAGACGAATCCGCAGGGTGCAAAAACTACCAGGACAAATGCGGAATATTTAGGAGTGAAGAGCCTGATGCGATGGTCGTCCAGGGGGCATGAATGCAAAAGAAAATAGCTGGTTCCACTCATCATTGCCCAAATAGCAAAACGCATATCCAGCCCCATATCAGAAATTGCTATTAAAACAGCTGGGAAAAGAGGAGAGAAGCAGGTCATAGTTTTTCCATTTGGACACCTTTGCACGTACAACCATACAGATTTTGCCACGAACAAAGACAATATCAGATCGATGTCCAGTAAAACATCTCTCATTTCTTTCTCTCCAGAGGTAATAAACTGCACAACAAATAACCCAAAAACAAACATTCTTCTCCAAAGCATTAAAAGAAAGCAAACCATCAAAATGTTCAAATAACTTCAGCAACGATGGTCTGAATAAAAAGCCTTCCAACTGCGGAAGAAGAGAATAAAATTGCAAAAGAGAAATCGCATTGGAAAAACAGGTGAGAGCAGTTTTCATTATCCAAGCTGCAAAGGGAGCAAGTTGGGTTGATGTATATGTTCCTCTTATAAAGCACATCTACTATTTTTAAACCATCGCAAACAGCCAACCAAGTAAATGAAGAATGTCTTAGTGCTAACCTTTTGTGCCAAATGTGCTTATGCCAAGAAACAATAGCTAAATTAGAGAAATAATGAAGTCTAAAAGTTTTGAAGCAAGCCTTTCCAGTCCCTTTCCAAGAAATGATATCCTCCGATTTTTCAATAGGGACAGCAATAATATTACTCAAGTTCAGATTCAGGTGTTGGGGAAGGTTTATAAGATTCCAGTGCCCTTGAATAATATAATTTTTAACACCAACATGTCCAGTGGGGGGGGGGGGGGGGGGCAAGTCTAATTTATTTTAATTATTTAATTACACATTGGTTAATAATTTATCGATCAATTAATCAGTTGTACCTATTAGAGCTAACTATTAGGATTACATAAGAAAATTTAAATTATCAACATGCAAGCATAATTAATCATTAACTATTTTAAAATGTAATAATAATTAATTTATTATTTTGTAAATTAATAAATCATTCTATGTGTGTTATCAAAATATCTTATAACATAAATAAATTATGCAATCTAATTGAATTTAGTTTAAAATAAATAATTAGATTCTATAAAAAAAAGTTATTTCTGATTAAAATATGTTTAAAGAAAATTAATTAATTAATGATATCAATAAAAAAATATTGTAAATAAAATATTTAATAGGAAAAACCAATTCCGAATTCTTCCCTTTTCTTTTTAAAAAACCATTTTTTAAATTCAATTTAACCACCAGAAATCAATTTTTCGGTTACGTTGTGAAAACGCGGAAAATATTAAATAAAATAATTATATTTATTCAATAAATAATTTAATAAAATTAATTGTTATTAATATTCAAATATAAATTACTATTAATTTATGCATCATATATTGAAATGTTAATGTGAATGCATATAACATATTTTTTAAATATCTGATATATTATTATAAAACATGCTTAAATAAATTTAGATATTATTAATAGTATAAAAAATTAAATTAATTAAATATAAAAAAATAATAATTTAAAAAATTATAATATAAGTTTAAATATGTTTTCATATAAATTTATATTAAACTAAAACTTGTAAATTTTAAATATATTTAAGCTATAAATTAATTAAAATATATTGAATATTTAATAATAAATGTGTTAAAAATTTTCTTTAATATAAAAAAATCTCATTTAATTTAATTATTTCAAAAAAATTTAAATTAGGATACAATTTTTTTAATTTAATAATAAATCATAAATAATTGTATTTTTTAAACTATGTAAATATTTTTTTAATTCAAGTATATTTTAATTTTTAATATCACTTTTAATTATTAAAATATTCTGTTATTAGGATTTTTTTTTTAGAAAAATAAAACAAAATAGATTTTAAGTATAATTTTAAATATTCCAGTTAAGTTCGAAACCGGAATTAAAGCAACCGAATTTAAAATTATTTATTTTTTAAATTTTTGAGTCTGGAACCGGGATTTCCGTTTTCAGGTTTCAAAAACCGCCACGAAATTAATTTATTCGTATTGCTAACTTTTGTGGCCTACGCTCATAATTATAATTAAAATTATTAAAATGCTCATTTATAGAAAAATGGCAGGAATTTTATAGCACGAGGTTTTTCAAGAATCATTGATAGGATTTTAGACCTAATATTATGGAGAAGGAAAGAGAGTCCCACTTTATTATCAATTCTACGGCGAGAGAATCTGATGCAGCTGACAGCATGAGATCTATTCATGCAGATTCAGATTCAGAGCGCAGTTCAGTTTTATGGTATTATGAACCAGTAAAAGCGAATTGGTGACAGCAATTTTACTTTTACTGTTCATATTACAAAATCGAAAGGCTCTCTGGATCCAGACTCCGACATTAATAATCTCTCGCAACGAGCACGGAAAAATGCAAAGTCCCTGGCTTCCTTTCCATATTCTCATTAACTTGCGTCACTTGAAGCTTTGGCGCTAGTTGCCTCTAATCCCGTACGTGAGAGGATTTGATGCCATCAACTTTTAATTGTTTGCCACCCATCGAAACTCCGCACCTTACCACCCACCCTCTAACTCCGACTATTCAGGTTTCTATTTAGACAGCTTTTTTACTATTTTTTAAATAAATTTTTAGTAAAAAGTTTTTAATTCAAAAATATTTTATAACTAAAATTATTTTTATAAAGCAGGAGAAAAAATATATCCAAACATAAGAAAAAGCTAGCCCAAATAACTAAGTAATAGTCTAAGTTTTTTTATGATTGCACTGTAACTTGTATGATGATTTATCATTAATGCAATTGTTGATGTTTGTTGAAATTTAATAAAACTGTGACAAACTGCTAGATCCATGTTAACAAAAAAAAAAAGAAGCAAGGCATGATTATGATAGTTTTGGAGCAAGATAATGAATTTAGGGAAGACAATCTACCGTCCGCACAAGTATTGTTGGGCGCTAGGTACTCCACTCTCGGTTTACCGCTGCGGGGTACCGTTAGTATCAGTGGCTTCTGCGGACAGTGCGCACTCCGACCGCCACCTAATTAATTTTTTCCCAAAATGGGCCACGATCATTAATTATGACTTGAATTAACAGCAAATATGCTTTTCAAATTAACTAACAAGTAGCTTTTGATTGACACTTCTGACAGCAATTCCAACTTCTGAATTATATACTTTTTAAACATTGCTTAACCTAAATTAATTTGATGTATTGCTGACATTAGATTAATCTAATTAGGAGATTAATGATAACTGTCTACGTTTTGTGTTATATATATATATATATATATATATATATATATATATATATATATATTATATATTATTGGGAAAATTATGGGGCCAAGGCCCATATATAACTATGAAAAAGAAATAAGGCACAAATAAGGAAGAAAAACTAATCCAACATAAGCACAAACAAAAATAAGCTTATGTGGGAAGAAATAAGGCACAAATTAAGCTTGCTTCTCTACTTGCTGAGTGGAAAGTTAAGTTTCTGTCTTTTGCAGTTATAATACAATTTAACAAGTTTTCAATAGCCAACACCTTGGCTTACTGGATTAGAAGAGCTGTTTTACCTGAATCTTGTTGTAAATTTATCAACAGATCTGCTCTAGGTTTCTCTTTCATGGTGTTCCTAACATTAGTTCTCTTTATCATGGTTTTGGCTGCTCTTTCATTTGAGGTTTTTTTGTTGAGAGAGTTGCTACTTAGCTTTGCATGCTTCACATTCTTGCAACTTATATGTTTTGATGATTCCAATATTATTGTTTTGAGTATTACTTTCTCCTAACACATTTTGGAAAAAAAAATTTGGCTCTTGTGTTTACTAACATATCAGGGAAATCATACTCCAGATTATTGAAGACTTCAAATCAAAGATATGCTTGTTATTTTTTGTAACTTGGAGTCTGTATTTATTTTACTTGAGTCGGAGAGAGTGTGATTGTAGTTAAGTAACTCAGCACACGCACACTGGGGGAGAACTTTAAAATTCATAATTTTTAATACATGATCGTATATGATAAACTATGTTCATATAGGGCGATCAGATCAGTTATACACCTCCAAGAGCAAATGAACAAACAGGGTGAGGCAAAATTTTTCTAAGTGCTATTCGTCAGACGATAAGTCTCATTCATCCCTGGACGATGTCCTCTAGATTTTCAAATTGAACTGTTCGTCCATAACGAATAGTCTCATTCGTCCCTGGAGATGTCCTTTGAATTTTCAAGTTTGAACTATTCATCCAGACGAATAGTCCCATTCATCCCTGGATGATGTCCTTGGTATTAGTTTATTCAGTTCGCCAGAATGAATCGGACACCTTCGTCCCTGGACGATGTTCTCTTGTTCTTTGAACTTGCGATTCGTCTTATTTTTCGTCCCAACAACCTTTGAAATAATTTATAGTACCAGACGAATTATGTTCGTACAGGACGATGATCGGGTATGAAGGAATTTCATACCAATGCACATTAAGTTTGTACGCAATAGTTTTTTACACTGTTCGTACGTATGAAATTCGATCGTACGAGACGATTGGATAACGCATAGAATTGAATATTTGCACTTTGGACGATTTTTTGAGTCTTTTATTATAAAAGGTCCACTTTAGAACTGTCTTGGGATCTTTTTGTCCATTGGTCTTCGTGAAAACTGAGGGAGATTGAAGGAGAGAGTGAAAAGAGAGTGTTTAAAGAGAGTTCTTACTACTGGAGCGTGAAGGAGTTCACTTGGTATTCAAAGGTAAGAATATCATTTTTGAATTGTGGTTACTTCACTCTTTTCTTCTTTTCCTTTCTAGATTTTCTCTTGAGAAGAATCTTTCAAGGAGATTTTTTTCTCTGCGATACTCAAGGAGTGTGAACAGCAGGAGGTTCTCTGCCTACACTTGGAGAAATATGAAAAGACGAAAGGTTATCTACCTACACTTGGAGAGTGTGAACAGCGGGAAGGTTCTCTACCTACACTTTGAGAGTGTAAACAGCAGGAGGTACTCTGTCAACATTTGGAGGGTGTAAAAGGATGACGGTTGCATCGCGTCGGATAGTGGTGGAGAGAGTTTTGTGAAGGCTTCTCCGCCTTGCTGTGGGGGCAAAAGGAGAGACACTAAGTGGTAATAGTGCAATACCTGAAGTGGAAACTTCAGAGAGTGGATGATGGTCGTGTTTGATCGAACCCCTATAAATTTTGTGCCTTTTATTTTCTGCTGCTTTTTACTTTATTGTTTTCTGTTGATCTATGGTGAAAATCTTTTTCAAAAAATTTCACTAAATTTTTTATCAGTTTAATAATATAAGAGAAAAATTTTTAAATACCAATTCACCTCCCCCCCCCCCTCTTGGCTAGTCGTTGGACATAAGTTAGATCTAACAACCTAATTCATAATTAACAAGTTTCATTAACACTAATTTAAGTTGCGATTGGATGAGATACAAATACAATTCTCTGGAAAAAGCACCCTCCAAAGCTCAAAATTCTTGAAATTTATTTGTTGTATTGTTGTTAGCATTAAACATACTATTAGGTTACATGTAACCGAGCATAGCTGTAATCTATCATTTTTTGGGATTGGGTTAATGGCTAACTCTTATGAGATATTATGCA
>NW_021318927.1:677645-695623 GCF_001605985.2 Dendrobium catenatum
ACACCTTGTCATTTGGGTTGACTGAAGATGAACATGAAGACCTTGGCATTGTGTTCTTTGTGTTGATTGAAGATGAATATGAAGACATTCTCCTTTGTCCTTGAGGCTGATTGAAAATGAATATGATGACTTCAAATTTATTATTTAGGTTAGGCAATCTTGAACAAGAAGATATTTCCGTTGCCTCCTTGGATTGGCCAAAGTGTGGAACACTCCATTGTCTTTATCCTATAGGGACCAAGTGGAGCATTCCAGTGAAGGAAATACTGGTGAAAGGACTCATGTTGGAATTTAGAATAGAAGAAGCAATAAAAATAATGATAAAACATGCATTTTGTCACCGGAGTCTTTTAGGACACTAGTGCATAGTCTATAATTTAACGCATGCTTTTTTTTAGAATTTATGCTAAGCATAAAAAAATCATGAGTAAGTTATTAGTAATTAAAAAATGCAATAGAGAGGAGATCCTTAGAGTGAAAAAGCACAACTAGTGATATATAACAATATATGATATTGCTTTAACATTCATGATGGTTAACGAATGATTAGCATGACAAAGAAAGAAATTAAGTTATAACTATAACTATCAAGGTTATAATGATTGATGATGTTAGAACAAAATATTAAACTTTGAAGTTTAGATTCAAAACATAAGAAATAGTTCATTTGTAAATCCCATATTTAAATTCTTTTTATTCTTTGCAGTCTTCTCCATGTCATAATCTTTTTCATCACCTTCATCAATTTCATGTCCACTTGCAAGTGTGATTGGCCTTAAATTTGTAAATAAAACTATCGTCCTTTTCATGTTCATTTAGTTTCTTTCATGGACATATTTCAGCACAATAATATATGTAAGCTCCTCTTCATGAAATGCTAATTCAATATCTTTATTCGATTCATCATTCGATTTCATTGTTAACTTCTCGTTAGCATCATATATGTTATCTTAAGAAATTTAATTAATGCTTTCACGATGGTTGTATCTCAAAATCAAGGCCCTATTATTTTTCATGTAAACCAAATTCTTGGGGTGCCATGATTCATTTTTCTTTTTCTTTTATCATGAAGAAAATTTTTGGCAGAGATGAGGATGCTCAGGTGGTTGAGTGGCTTTACCCTTAGAGATAGTATACGAAATGAGCATATACGTGAAAAGGTTGGAGTAGCTCCAGTAGAAGATAAGATTAGAGAAAGTCGCCTTAGATGGTTTGGTCACATAAAACGGCGGCCTTGCGATGACCCGGTTAGGAGAGTAGAGGTATTAGATTTGACTTATGTTAAGAAAGGTAGAGGTATACCTAAAAAGACTTGGTTAGAAAATATTAGGAATGACCTTTCTTTTTTAGATTTAAACGTAAATTTGACTTTTAATAGGACACAATGGAGAAAAAGGATTCATGTAGGCGACCCCACGTAGTGGGATAAAGGCTTGATGTTGTTGTTGTTGTTGTTGTTTTTTGTAATATATAATAGCTTTCGATGATCATCGTAACACTAATAATTCTATTTGAAATTTAAAACTTGCTCAATAATTAATCAATTGAAGTTTCGTCGGTTTGAACTCGAACATGATTTGCCCTCAAAATGGCTCATTCAAAATTATTTGATTCAATTCAAAGTTAACTATATATATGTGTATGTATGTATGTTTATATGTATGTGTGTATGTACGTATGTATGCACGTATATATGTATGTCTATATGTGTGTACGTGCGATTGTATATTTAATAAAATTAAGTAAATTTGCCTTGATTAAGCTCAAAATTCTGCTTAAAATTGATTACTTCGAAGTTCGAACTAAACTTTAACATAGAAATCTTTAATTTTGAGTTTACACAATCTTACCTATTTTTCCATCAGATAAAAAAGTTATGGAAGGTATAAGTACTCCTTTATCAGTCATTTTTATGTATAATTTGCGAATTAGTAACAATTCATTTAGTAATAAATTAGTTCATATTTTTAACTATCGAGATGTTATTCACTTTGACCTATTGGCCTTCATTCTACTTAAGGGTTTTACACGTTATGCGAAGGTTGCAAGGTAATTAAAAAAAATAGAAATTAGACCTATAAAAAATTTCATAAAATAGAAGACACAATCTGCCCATTAATATCACGTTTTTATTTTTCAAGATAGTATGTTCAATGATAATCTAAACTACAAAATTTGTTCAACAATTCAATATTTCTCCTTGAAGTTTGAAGGTTGGAGAGTTGTAATTGATTACTTCTTCACTAAACAAAACTTAATTTAATTAATAAAATTGATGATAGAACATAAAAATTGCTAAATGAAATAAAAACATGGGATGTAATTGCATGATTTCAAAGCACTAGAGGCATACTAAAGCTTCATTTGGGACTATTTATTTACTGATTATTAAAACAGTTTCATAATAAAAAATAAATTTTTTTTTACTAGAAAGCTAGCTGCTTTAAGAAGCAATAAAAAAGTCAACCCAAATGAAGCCTAAGGTTTGATTTGACATAGTTTTGTTATTGTTTTTTTAAAACAGTTTTTTAATAAAAAATTATTGATAACAACCAAAAAGAATTAGTCAAAAACCGTCCAAAAAGAAGCCTAAATAGTAAATATTGTACTATTTTTGCAGTATTTTTGTTGCCATTTATCATTCAACATGGTCTTCAACCCAACTGGAAGAAGATCTGGCTCATTTTCCTCCGTTCTTTCAAATAGAAGTTGGTCTTCAACCGACACTTATATTTGCTAAGATAGTTTGGTATCGATACGTACTGAACCTTTCTAAAAATGGTTTCTGCTTGGAGTCTGGGAGGTATTGTTCTTCTCTGATGCCAAATTATAAGCTATTTTCATGAATGTTTTATTTAAATGAAGTTCATTAATCTATGAAGCCTGGCGTTTGTGATCAATCTACATTGAGATCCTTTCTTTGGATTTTATTTTGCAATATATGTTTTACTTCCTTTTGCTTTTACTTGTTATATTAATGGCAATCTGTTATGTATTTGCTTTGCCTGATAGATTTTGATCCTCTTTTTATTGACTGCAGATTGGTTTTATTGGACTTGTGAGAACGAGTTATTTGATCTGGGAAACTCATGTGCTCAAAGAAGATTAATAGATGCTGTAAACCTTGTCTTTCTTCTAATTTCAGTTTTGGGTTTTCTAATATCATATTTCAGAAGAGAAGGTCCGCATGGGAGGATAAATAGAAGCTGGGATTCTTTCATTGCTTCACTGCTGTGTGCAGTGCTTAGCATTTCATGTTTCAGTCTCAGCTTCTGGGCTCTATTTGGTGGAAGCAGTAGTCTTTTTCAGTTGAGTTGGCTGGTTTATTTTGTTAGAGGGATAATTTGGATATCTTTGGCCTTTTCTATATATATTTATTCTCCTAAATGGCTCAGAACTATACTTTTAAGTTGGTGGATTACATTTTCAGTTCTGATATCTGTTTTTAATCTGGAAATGCTTATCAGAAGATCAGGATTTCAAATCCTTGACTTGATTTCATGGCCTGAGAATTTGTTGCTCCTTTACTGTGCTTTCAAGTTGGCAGCGAGAACCAGTTTGAATAAGAATCTTGAGAGTGGTAGCTTATCCAGCCCGCTACTGCTCGATCGAAATGAAAGAAGAACAAATTCAAGTAAAGCTAGCTTGTTTAGCAGGTTGACATTTTCATGGTTGAATCCATTGCTCCGCTTAGGATCATCCAAGCCACTGACTCTTGAAGACATTCCAGCTTTAGATTTTGATGATGAGGCATTCTCAGCTTACCAAACTTTCAGTAGAGCATGGGAATTTGAGAGGAAGAACAGATCAATAACTAGAAACTTGGTTCTCAAATCATTAGCCAAGTGCTTCAAGAAAGAAATGGCATTAGTTGGATTCTATGCATTACTAAAATCAGTGTCTGTTGCAGCTTCACCTTTAATACTCTACGCCTTTATTTTATTTTCAAACCAAGAAGAGAAAGATCTTAAATTTGGCTTCTTTTTGATTATCTGTCTTTCCCTTTTAAAGTTTGTTGACTCCATCTCTCAGAGGCATTGGTTTTTTAATTCAAGAAGGGTTGGAATGAGGATGCGCTCTGCCGTTATGGCTGCCATTTTTCAGAAGCAGTTAGGACTTTCAAGCCAGGGAAGGAGAAGGCATTCAACTGGAGAGATTGTAAACTACATAGCAGTAGATGCATATAGGCTTGGAGAGTTTCCATGGTGGTTTCATATGGCATGGAGCTGTCCTCTTCAAATACTACTCTCAATTATTGTACTAATTATAACTGTTGGTGTAGGAGGAGCACTCCCAGGTCTGATTCCATTGATCATTTTCGGCTTCCTCAATGTCCCCATTGCAAAGATTATGCAGTACTATCAAGCACAGTTCATGCTTGCTCAGGATGAAAGGTTGAGAGCAACTTCAGAAGTACTGAACAATATGAAGATCATCAAGTTGCAATCATGGGAAGATAAGTTCAGAAGAACGGTTGAATCTCTAAGGGACTTGGAGTTCAAATGGTTGAGAGATATCCAAATCACAAAATCATATGGAAGTGCACTGTATTGGATGGCACCAACTGTTGTTTCTGCTGTAATTTTTGCAGGAACTGCAGCTCTGAAGAGTGCTCCTCTCAATGCCAGTACAATTTTTACAGTTCTGGCGACGTTAAGAGTTATGTCAGAGCCAGTCAGAATGTTACCAGAAGCTCTTTCAGTCCTCATCCAAGTAAAGGTTTCCTTGGATCGAATCGATGTTTTTTTATTAGAAGATGAGATCAAAGAAGAGAATGTGCAAAGAAACACATTAAATAATGTGAACCACGGCATTGAAGTGCATAATGGTTGCTTCAGTTGGGATTTAGATGCAGCTATTCCAGCTCTTAAGAACATTAATTTGGAAATTAGAAGAGGACAGAAGATTGCTGTTTGTGGACCAGTTGGTGCAGGAAAGTCATCACTTCTATATGCAATACTTGGAGAGATACCTAAAGTTTCAGGATCTGTAAGTAACATTATAAACTGGATAGACATGTTTATGAAAATGGTTAATATAGGGAAAAAAAAAATTTAAACAACTCTCTTATTGCTCAGGTTAATGTATTTGGTACAATTGCTTATGTTTCACAAACATCATGGATTCAAAGTGGAACTATTCAGGATAACATATTATTTGGGAAGCGCATGAACAAGGAACGGTACGACATGGCTATCAGATGCAGTGCACTGGATAAGGATATTGATAATTTTGTTCATGGAGACCTTACAGAGATTGGTCAGAGAGGTCTGAACATGAGTGGAGGACAAAAACAAAGGATTCAGTTAGCAAGAGCAGTCTACAGTGATGCAGATAATTACCTCCTTGATGATCCCTTCAGTGCAGTAGATGCACACACTGCAGCTATTCTCTTTCATGTAAGGATGTTTTGATGATTACACTTGAAAATTGGATTGTTTCATGGAATTCATAATTTTCAATTTCGTCAAACAAGTTACCAAACTTTAAAAAATAGATTCAAATATATTCCATTGAAATTGTTTCAAAATAGAGATAAAAATGGGCAAATGCTCCATTTTCATAAATAGGAGCTTCATTCAATATTAGATTTTGTATTTATTTGGCAGCCTAAGAGAATGATTTGAACTTTGCAGGACTATGTGATGTCTGCTTTAGAAAATAAGACGGTCATTCTTGTAACTCATCAAGTTGAGTTTCTGGCTGAAGCTGATGGAATTCTGGTTAGAGGCTTCTTAAGCTTTTCCTTTTTCATAGAAAGATAGGATCTTATCTTGTATCTAATCAATCAATTTCTCACTTTGCATAGTCTGATAGAATTCATATGATTGTCCTCAGGTAATAGAGGATGGTGAAATTACACAAACAGGAACCTATGAGGAGCTTCTAACATCAGGAACAGCGTTTGAGAAGCTTGTTAATGCTCATCAATCTTCATTGATTACATTAGATTCTTCATTCCATGAGCATGGAAGAAATAAACAGCAAAAAGTAGAAGATCACCTGATAGTTACAGCTTTGCACTCGATGAAACAAAACAGTGAGAATGAAGTTTCAAGCAAAGGTATTTCAGCTGTCCAACTAACTGAAGATGAAGAAAAGGAAATGGGCAATGTTGGGTTGAAGCCATACAAAGATTATTTCCAGGTTTCAAAAGGATATCTACTTCTCACTTTGGTTGTCTCCTCTCAGTTCATCTTTGTTGGTTTGCAGATTTTATCAACCTATTGGATGGCATTTGCCAGTCAAATGAATCAAATTAGCGACAGCCTTTTAGTTGGAGTCTATGCAGTAATTTCAATCCTTAGTTGCGTCTTTACACATGTTAGAACTTTGCTAGTAGCAGATCTTGGACTAAAAGCTTCAAGGTCTTTCTTCACTGCTCTCATGGATTCAGTGTTTAGTGCACCGATGTCTTTCTTCGACTCAACACCGGTGGGAAGGATTTTAACCAGGGTATTAATTCAACTATAATTTTATGATACTTAGGCTTTGTTTGGGACGGCTTTCTTTCTGCTTCTTAAAACATCTTTCTAGTACAAAATTTTTTAATTTTGTACTAAAAACTGCTTTAAGAAGCTAAAAGAAAGCTGTCCCAAACAAAACCTTAAGCTTCCTTTGAGACGGCTTTCTTACTGCTTCTTAAAGCAACTTTTTAGTTCAAAATTTTTAATTTTTTACTAGAAAGATGTTTTAAGAAGCAATAAGAAAGCCGTCCCAAACGAAGCCTTAATATTGATTCATGAACTTCTATCTATCATTATAACCTATGCAATTATAAACCATATCATGAAAAGTTTATTCATTGTAATCCATTTATGAAAAAAATTGAAAATTGTATGTGAATTGTATCTGATGCAGGCATCTTCAGATTTATTTACAGTGGATTTTGATGTTCCATACTCCCTTGTCTTCTTTCTATCTGGTTTTGTTGAACTTTTATCAATAATAATAATCATGGCTACTGTGACATGGCAAGTGTTAGTGGTAGCATTTCCAGTTCTCATCCTAGTTGCATATCTTCAGGTGTGTGTATTCATCTATTAGTTATTTTTCTCCCTTTACACTAAAATTAGACGTTGTCTCACTGGTTTTCTCTTTAACATTCTTCAAATTTTTGAAGAAATACTATCTATCATCAGCAAGGGAGCTAGTGAGGATCAATGGAACAACAAAGGCTCCTGTTATGAATTATGCAACTGAATCCTATCTTGGTGTTGTGACAATAAGAGCTTTTGAGATGACTGAGATGTTTTTTGGGAACAACTTAAAGTTAATAGATATTGATGCAACTCTATTTTTCCATACCATTGCTGCCTTGGAATGGATACTAATAAGAGTGGAGCTTCTGCAAAACTTAACCATAATAACTTCAACTCTTTTCCTTGTTTTGGTTCCTCATGGATCCATTTCTCCAGGTACATATATATCATAATCCATCCATATTCATGATTCTCCAAGAACAAATATTTCATATTTCATATTCAGAGCGGTATAACAATTAAAATTTACTTTTAAGAATTAAGTAGTCTTTCACTGAGGTTTCGTTTGGGACGGCTTTCTTATTGTTTCTTAAAGCAGCTTTTTAGTATAAAAATTTTAACTTTTGGTACTAGAAAGCTGCTTTAAGAAGCAGTAAAAAAACCGTCCCAAACGAAGCCTGAATCTTATCAGTGCCTTACAAACAATGAATGCAATCCAGGATTTTCAGGACTTTGTCTTTCTTATGCGCTCAATCTTTCGTCATGCCAAGTGTTTACTACTCGTTTCTATTCGTACGTTGAAAACTACATCATATCAGTTGAGAGAATCAAGCAGTTCATGCATATCCCTCCAGAACCACCAGCAGTGATTGAAGATAGCAGACCACCATCTTCATGGCCCCTTGATGGAAGAATTGACTTTCAAAATCTCAAGGTTAAGACTCTTTTTTTAATTTTAACTTTAGTTGGTTCCATTGTGTTCTTGTAATTCTTACTTGGCTTATATACATATGTGCAGATTAAATATAAGCCTACTGTTCCATTTGTTCTCAAGGGAATCACCTGTACATTTTCAGCTGGAAATAAGATTGGAGTTGTCGGGCGTACCGGAAGTGGAAAAACAACTCTTATAAGTGCTCTATTTCGTCTGATAGATCCTGCTGAAGGGAGAATACTTATTGACAGTATTGACATTTGTTCTATAGGGCTTAAGGATTTGAGGATGAAACTTAGCATAATTCCTCAAGAACCAACTCTTTTCAGGGGTAGTGTTCGAAGTAATCTGGATCCTCTTGGAGTTTATACTGATCATGAGATTTGGGAGGTTAAGCATATCATTCAACTTATTATATAGATTAAATAGCTTTGTGTTTGATTCTTCTCTTATTATATTCATCTTATAGTACTTAGATGGAACAGTGATAACTGTCAGAAAGGCATATTTATAATGTCCAAGTTTATCATTTCAGGCCTTGGAGCGCTGCCAATTGAAGTCCATCATTAGAAGCCTTCCTGCTCAACTTGATTCCTCTGGTAAGTTGGTTTATCTATTATGACTAGACAGGGATTTCAATCCATGTTAATGTGTCAGGTTTAAGGCTTCGTTTGGGACGGCTTTCTTATTATTTCTTAAAGAGGTTTTTAGTAAAAAATTAAATCTTAAATTAGTAAGAAAGCCGTCTCAAACGAAGCCAAAATCTTGAAGCTGCTAAACTTTGGTTCTTTACAATGGCATTCAACTAACTATTGTTCCCATGGTAAGTGAGCGACGACGGGGAGAACTGGAGCGCAGGGCAACGACAACTCTTCTGCTTAGGCCGAGTCCTCCTCCGCAAGAACAAAGTTCTTGTTCTTGATGAAGCTACTGCATCAATTGACTCTGCAACAGATGCAATTCTTCAGAGAATTATCAGGCAGGAGTTCTCTACCTGCACTGTGATAACAATAGCTCACAGGGTTCCAACTGTAACAGACAGTGACATGGTTATGGTTCTCTCCTATGGTATGATCTCATTCATGTATCATTCATCAGGCAATTTGTTTTTTTTTTCCCTGCTTTCAAAGTTTTTCAGTAATTTTTATTAACAATTTGATCATACTCTTTCACAGGAAATGTTTTGGAATTTGAGAAGCCCTCTAAGTTGATGGAATCTTCTGAATCAGCCTTTGCTAAGCTTGTTGCAGAGTACTGGGCAAATTATAGGAAGGGCTCTTCTCAATCTCTTGCAAACTTTTAAGGCAACCCAATGTGATGAAAGCCATTTTTATGCAATAGAGTTTTACTGATTGTCTAGGGTTTAGGGTGTTTGAAAATCATGGTCATTGATATATGAATTCTGATGTATGAGATTATAAGATCTGCAATTGTTCTTCAAGTCTTTCAAATCAATTGTGAACACCCTCTTATTTGTCTCTAAATTTTTTGTCGGCTTCGGATTGACCAAATGCTTGATATTGATCCGATTATCATTTAGTTTGAATTAAATGAGCCTGTTTGAGTTCAACAAAATTTTGAACCGAAAAGCTAATTTAGATGATTGAGTTAAAAAGTTGTAGAAGAAAGAAATTTGATTGTGGATTTATTTGAGATAACTTTTTTTCTGCTTTCTAAAGCAATTTTCTAATACAAAAAATTCTATTTCAACAAAATTTTAAAGTAAAAGGCTACTTTAGAAAGTAGTAAGAAAGCCATCTCAAAAAAAGCCTGTGTTAGAAATTATAACTTTTTAATAAACAAGAAATACTACTCAAAAGGCTTGAATCTTTGATATCATATGCAAATCTATCCTCATTATTTGATCATTTATTACTTTTTTGCTAATATTTAAAAAATAATATTTGAGAATATTTTGATATACAAATCTCTATTTATCTCTGAAAAAGCCAATCTTACCCTAAAAAATAAATTTTTTATAAATTATATATTTAATATTCTACAACTTCTTTTCTTCCTATGACCTTATCCACTCCACTGAGCAGTGAAGCACTTCAGCAGTCAACATTTGCTATAATTAGAACTTATTAGGCCTATAAACACATAATCATGAAAATTAGATACAAATACTTATTTTCAGAATTTTTTTTACACAAAATAGAATTAATTTTCTTATAATTCAAAACTTGTATCTTCAGCTAAACTTACTGAACCAATTTTTCCAAAAAAAAAAAAAAAAGTCTTTCAATTCTCTTAAAATTTTCTAACTTTGGGTTAGATTCTTCTATTTTTATTCTTAGTCAACATTATTCATCACAGAAGAAAGATGAAGAGATCACACTAATCCCTAATCTTACAACTTGTCCCATACCAGATTAGCATTAAGTTGCCTGCACTGATGTAGCCACCCGCTGCCACCCTCAAAAGGGCACTCGGTGACGTGACTAATTCTCGGCTGACCTAGAAGAGGCACCCACCCCAGAAATCTTATGACCCGCACTTGATTGGGCCCCATTTAAGAGGCGCTGCCGCTCGAGAGGATTCGAGCATGGATTGATGGGCAATAGGATTCCCAACCGTACTCCCCACCAACCAAGCTTAAGAACTGTGGGTGTCCTGCAAATTTTGAATTGAATGTTTCCTTCTATTGCATCCAATGAAATGATAAATTTAAGTTCATTTTTCTAACATTAAGAAACCAAATGAGCTCTGATATACAATAAAATTCCACTTCCACATAGCACAAACACCTGCAATTTTGTGGAAGGAGGTTGATATACACATAAAATGGAAGTAAGAGCAGTTCTTCATCCAGAAGAAGACAAACAAAGCTGAGGGAGAAAGGAAAAGAATAGAATGCACAGCTCCACTTGTTCTCTTAATTCACCAAGAATGAGCTGAAATTATAAACAGCTACTTATTGCCTTCATCAATCAAAACTACTACTTTAACTCGTCTGGTTTCTCTGACAGTAGATGTTACCATGGCGTCTACGTTGGCCACAGGATCCTTCAGCTCGATTTTTCTTATGGATTTCAGTATACATTTCTTCTATCATAGGCTTCCACAGTCGAACACGAGCATTTATAAACCAGTTTGAGACCTGGTAACACAGAGATGAAAGGTGGGATCAACAGATGGACTTAAAATGTAATGAGAAGTTCTATATTTGACGAGGTAAGTAGATGTATTATGGTTATGAAAACATTTTAGTAGTAATAAGATGAGGAAATTAAGTTGCGTCTCTGATTCTAACAATTGCTAAGAAAATTGGAGTGACAAATTGTCACACATCTTAAGTATGCAAGTGTTGATGGATGCTCATGAACAAAATGGTAATGGTTGAGAAAAATTTTAAGAAGTATTAATTGTGAAATTTCTTGAGTAAAAGAAACTCAACTCTTAAACATCAAGACATTTTTTCGTATAATGATTGAAATTTCATTAAAAAACTCTACAGTTATGCTTGCTCATCTCGGAGAAATCCAGGGATGAGTAACATATTGAGAAGTTACACTAACAGAATAAAATTGTGAGGCCCTTAGGCCAAAAGGGGGCAATATCTTGATAGTTAAGAGTTTAGGTTGTTACAAACGATACCAGTGAAATACGCTAGCCGAAAAGATGGAAACTAAATGTCATACAAGACAGTGGTACGCCATAGGAGCCACCTCTTGAATCTTATATGATATAAAGTGCAACGTGGCAGGAGTCACCACTTGAATTTTTTAAGGGTCACCTCTAGAATCCTATATGCCTGGTGGATGATTCTGAAATAAAGATGCTGACAAGGACATACGTTGCTTAAGCGGGTGAGATTGTAAAACCCCATGTAAAAGTATCTAAACTCTTAAACATCGGGGTACTTTTTTGGTGTGATTGTTGAAATTTTATTTAAGAAACTTTGCAGTTAAGCGTGCTCATCCCAAAGAAATTCTGGGAAGGGTGACTCCTGGTTAGTTACACCAACAGTACAAAACCGCGAGGCCCTTAAGCCAAAGCGGACAATATCTCGATAGTCAAGAGTATGTGTGGAGTCGGCACAGACAGGAGGTCGACGGGGTCGGGTAAGGCTACAGGCAGTGTGGAGTCGGAGCTAAGGATGGGATTCCGACCTTGGGAGATCGGATGGGGGCTGAGGAGGCGTCGGAGATGGAAGAGGGAGTCGGCTCGGGCGACTGGTACGGCTTTGGTGGAGGTCGGGAGCTGGGGTCGTGTGGGATTCGCGAACGAGAGAAGAGGATCGAAGAGCAAGGGCTCTTGGCCGGTATTTAACGAAGCCTGGGGTCGTTCGATCGAGGCGTGAGCTGCAGGATATCCGGGAAATGATCGTGAATCAGAGCAGGATATCCGGGATTTTGGCAGAGCTGGAAGCGATACGAGGTTTCCAAGATTTCTTGCGGGATTTGCGGGATAAGCGGCCAGCATTGTATAACAGGTACGTGAGAATTTTTGGTTGTCTTTTGGATAATGCATAGAGGTCAACAAAAGATTAAAAATTTTAATTATGAGGGTTCCAAATTCACCTCCAACTTTGAATTACTTGCATCGAAAGAATACTTGTTGTTGAATAAAAATTTTGCTTGAGGGAGAAAGATTGTCAATATCGATGACTAAGTTGAAGGATTGTTTATTATGATGCTCCTGAGAGAAGAATAGTCCAACATTGGAAGAGAAACAAGTGTTGCATTCCTAGCATATTACTGGCCTTTATCCATTTCTATAAAACTTTAGTTTTATAGGAGTTTCATCCACTAGTATATCGTGGGGATAAGCTGAGGAATTTAGTAAAAAGCTAAGTTACCTGGTTCCTTGTTAATCCACTTCTAAGTGCCAGCAACTGCTTCTCATTGTCTTTAGGGTACCTTGATTATTTCCAAAACTATCATTTTTCAACAAAATAACAAAAAAGCATAAATTATTCTGAACTATTTAGGCTGCCTTTTTATTCAAAAATATGAAGAAACTCACGGATGTAAGAAATTCTGAAACATCCATGCCCGAAGAACTGAAACAGATTTTTCAGGTAAGCCCCTCTGTGGCCTCCAGGATGGTTGATCTCTCTGCTTCAGCTGCTGTAAATCCCATTGTCTCTGAATGAAAGAAGACTCGAAGTTTCTTTCTTCCTCTTGCATGCATTCAGAGCTAGGTTCTCGACCGTTAGAAACAATCTCGTCTGCAATCGTACTCCTTATGTTCTTATAGAAGTTGGATATTGTGGTTAGAGCAAATTTAGCAGGTAGATTAGAGCCCGATGCAGCTTTAGCATTAAATGAGGAAACAACATTCTGTATTTGATCTAAGAACTGGTTGAATCTCTGGTCAACCTGTACCAAAGTAAAACACTTGCAATAGTGAATTTCTTTCAGATAATCCAAAATGATGGAAGCTTAATGAATGATCTGTATATCATAAGTCATTAGCAGAAAAGAAAAAACTTGAACTTGTGCCTCATTGAAAATGTCAAGAAAAAATATATAATTCAAATACAAAGAACAAATCATGTATCTATTACTTAACTTCACATATGCCACTTCATGGGATAAATTTTAGAAAAATTGTAATCCCAATGGTTAAAAAAAAGAGATTTACATTCATACCACAAAATTTTTATGTATTTACAAGTCTAACACCTAAATCTTTATACTTGTTATATACCACCTAGTGTTTAATCACATCAAAGAATATGAATGAAATTATGTATGTTATTTAGATAAGTTAATCTTTATGATATGATTTAGATATTAATGTGTTATATGGATAAATAAAAAGATTTAGATATTAAATATGTAAATAAGTAAGAATTCAATGGTATGCATGTCAATACTTTGATAAAATATGATAGCTTCTCAGAACTGGAGATGTAAGGAAACAACAAATGGTTTTAAGAAGTAAAAAAACAAAGAGAAAACGTTGAGTAATTAACATAAGGAAAACAAAGAACTTCCTACCATCGCAAGCATGTTTATGAGTTCAGATTTCGATGAATTACTCTGCTGCTTCTGTGGTTGACAGTCCATCTCTTGCTCATATTCATTTTCAACAGAACAAAATGGCAAGACATTAAAGCCAGTTTCCCTGAATCCTTTCACAGTAGAGCCACTGGAAGAAGACATATTGGCCTCAGACACAAGATCCGCAAGTGAATCATCAATCTCTTCAACATCTTCAACTGCATTACTGGTTAGTTCAGCAAGTATTTCTTGGATTGCATGTAGATATCTCAAGTCTAATGGCACCCGAGAAGATCCACTGTTTGGAAATTTCTGCACGTTCTCAAACAAGTAATTTTCATTAGTAAAATTATACATTTTATTAATATCTTTTGAACCGCCGCCACTGCCGCTGCTTGACATAACTTGTGTTTTGTCAGAGTAACTCTCATCTATGTACAGGTCATTAACGTTCGGCAAGTTCAAAACAGAAGGATGAGAAGAGCCAAGCCTCAGGGAGAGCTCATTATCAAAGCTAAGGGTACCTTGTTCTGAGCTTCCTACTAGATAAGATGGATGAAAACTACTAGAAGTTAGAGTTGAAGAGAACTGATTCGCAGAAAACTCATCATAGATCTCTTTGCAATTGAGATGGAAATCTGAATTGTCATCTTTTGGAGATGTTAAGAAACCCGAATGGACCTGAGGGACAAATTTAGAACATTTTGAGATCTTAGATGATAAATTTGGAGTGCTACAGCTGCCATTAGATGTACTGTTTCTCATTTCATCGAAGGTGAACAATGAAGAACAAGCAATGCTGGAATTTACATTATTCTCTCTAAAGTTGGTATTTTGAATTGAGGAATTTCCATTGTGATTCATGTTTCTAAGGACTTCTTCCTTATATGTCAGATATAATGGATTTGTATGCAAAATCTGTCTGAATCTTCCATGATCTGAAACACCAGACATAATATGAGAACCTGACAACATACTCGTGCTAAAACCATCCATGGCCATGTAACTATGATCTATCAATGAAGAGACAGGGTCAAAGACACCATTCTCCATCATGAAAGATTACTGAAGCCTTTGGGTTTTCTCGGAAGAAGTTTTTCTGCATCAGCAACCAGAACAATTAAGCCATTTACACAGAAACTAGCATACAAATTACATGGTTGAAAAAGTAAAAACAGGCAAGCTTAACAGCTTATTTACATGAATCATAACATAGCAAGTCTGCGACAGTCACATGAGAAAATTTATGTGTGATGTATTGAAATGTAGATGCAGTAACTATTAAGGGTAGAGAGCTAAGCTCTGCTAGAAGAAGAAACGCAGAAGTGATTAAAATAGGCCACTAAATATTGTAAACTTCAAATTAAAGGGGCTATTTGATGTCAAAATTTCATTAAAAAACCTCACTAGATGAAGCAACAAGGATATGATCAACTAACCTACTTCAGAAACCAACATATACCAACCTGAATATGAAATGAAATGATCTCTTCACTGTAATCCAATTAGTAGAAAGAAGCAAAGATTAGAACAATGTAAATGGTAAAACAAGAGAAGTTCAAGCGACACACACCTCACTACTAATCAAAGACTTGCTAAAGTAGGAAACTTATCCATTTCCCCATTGAAGGCCTACAAGATTCAACATTCTCATCACTCATAAACAAAGAAGATTATAACGGAGTAGAAAGTTCATCAGTTATGTACATTATATAGCATCAAAGTTCAACCAAAGCAGGTGTTTCCAGGTGATCAGAAAACTGGTTTTCATTCATCACTAAAAACAAAATTCAGGGTCCCAAAAGTCAGAAGAATAATGCACCTTCACCTCCATACCTGCAAAAGGCCAAAAGCTATAATATTCATAAATGAGATTCTCACGCTGCTTAATCAGATTGGTGGGTCAGTCTTCTTTTTCCACACAGCGTAAGGCGACGATAGGACAATATCATATTGTTTACACTGACACTGAAAAAAAAAAGAAGACCATGGCTTTTATCTCCCTATGATTGATGAACACAAAGGTGATCGACCATGGCCTTTGTTCAGGGCTTAACAGAATAACATGTCACAACACAAACAGCAAAAATTATGCTTTTTCTATGAGATTTTCTCGTTCTCTTATTAAGGCCTTATTATTATTATTATTATTATTATTATGATATTTAGGTCATTTAAAACAAATTCAGACGTACAATGCATACACAAAGACTTGAATCCAAGAACTTTTAATTAAAAATCTAAGCTCTCAACCAACAGGCTAAGATGAGCTGTGTAATTTTGGCTATCATTTTTTGTCATATTTTCATAAAATTATGTTAAAAAAATTTATTTTTTAGAACTAAATGTATTAGAATGATAGTTGTTAAAAATATTATTCAACTTTTTAAAAATTAAATTTTTATAATAGCTGTACACTAATCATTATCATTACAGGAGGCTGTAGCTAGAAGAAATACAACTCAATTGGATTTGTTAGTTAAAAGTTTTAGCTGCTAATCAAGATATTTTAGATGTATGTACAAAATTAATTTAATTGATCTAAATATCATAAAAAAAACTTCAGCTTTGAGAAAAAGCAAAGCAGAAATAGACCAAAAGTGAAAAAAAGGAAGGCATTTAAAGGAATGGGTCATATTAACTCCAGCACAGGGATAAGTACATCACTTGTCATAGAATTGGCGGGCAAAGAGAAAAACGGAAGAAAGAGACTGCTTCAAGAGAAAATGACTATAATTCAAATAATTATAATCATAAAATAATAAAAAGAATGAAAAAAATAAAAAAAATATTTAATATAAAAAAAATTTAGACATTTTTAATATTTTGGTATTTAAAATCTAGAAAGTTAATATATTTTAAATGCATTTAACAGTGATATTTTTTAAATGAATTAGTTCGCGAGGTCTGAGTCAAACTTAACTCTTAAGCTTTTCGAATTTGACTTTGAGCTATTTATCGATTATAATTCGGGACTCACTAATTACACCCTTAATGTAAGTACTCTCCCTCAAAGAAATCACATTGAAATTATTGACACTTTTTAAAGAAAAAGTTATTAGATGTCAACAATATGAACTGGATAACAGCTAATCAGAAGTACTTATATATAATTTTCTGAATGATCATCCATAAATAAATAATCTGCATCTAATAATATCAAAAGAGGAGCATCCGAGCAATAGCCTCAGTGAAGAGAGGCAGTTGATGTCTCTCGCCCCTCATTCAACGTTCATCACCATTGCATTCGCTTCTCTAGTTCAGCTCCTGTTCTTCGCAGCTGCTCCGCAAATTTAGGCTTCCTTTAAGACATCTTTCTTACTTCTTAAAATAGCTTTCTAAAATTTTTGTATTAGTGGATAACAAATGCTAAAAGCTCTGCTAGGGTTTGTCGATTTTCCTCTTCTTCGACTCACCACCTTCCTGTGGTCCACCACCGTCGCTGCTGAAGGGATCCTATGGATCCCTCCCTCTACTCCACCTATTTTTCCCCTCTCCCCAACTCCTCTCCTCCCCCTATTTTTACTGGAACCTCCTGCCCTTTACCTTGGGACCGTATTCTTCCCAATTGTGATGACCCAGAATCAATAGTGAAAGGATTCGTCTAACATTCTGATCGAACTCCATTCCAGCTGCCTTGCTCGGACCTGAAAATTTCAACCACATATAATGAGCTTACAAAGCCCAGCAGGTCACCAAAGCCTACAACTGAAATCAAAGCACGGCGATGCTATCAATATGCAGGTCAAAGTAAATCAAGTCAATCAATGGTGAATGAGTCTATGCAATGCGGAAATCCAGAGTCAATGAAAGCAAGTCTAAACAGCAGAAATCAATAGTCAATACTCAATACAGCGGTAAAAACATCGATAAATCAATACGTCTCAGCAATCAAATCAATAAGTGACTGGAAGCCAATATCTATCCATCGGTGTCTATCAATCAATACTATCAGTTCAATCAATCGCGTCGTCTAGTCAATTCGTTGTATCTATATCATCTGTCCAATCAATAGAATGTCTGTATCAATTAATAGCATCAATTAATTCCATAAGGGACTCGTGTCAGAACGTACTCTTACAAATCAATCAATCCAATTATTCAATA
>NW_021318927.1:696711-728545 GCF_001605985.2 Dendrobium catenatum
CGGATTATTTTCTATTCGATTAAAATCGCGTAGAATCAATTCCGACCGGTAAAATCATCGCAGAAAATACTCAAATCGTGTACAATAGTCATATCTATAACATACTAAAAGTTGTGCGGTGAAAGTTATGCCAAATCAAAATCATGTCAAAAGTTTGACTACGAAAACACAAAACAGATCACAACTCGGTCAAAACTCAATATCTTTGAAAACAGAAATAGAATTCGGAGTCCTTACCACGAGATCTTCACTTTTCCCAACAGCTGCGTCGGACGAAAAACGCTCCGCGGCCTCCAAAATCCAGCTTTCCTCTTTTTCCCTTTCTCTTTCTCTCTCTAAAATCAGATATTTTGATTTAAAAATGATTTTCTCTCTCCTCAAAACGAGCTGATTTTCTTATATCATTAAGCTGATAGGCCCGGCCGATCGCCAAATCGTCCCGGGACGATCAGACCAAAATCGATCGTCCTGGACGGTTCCCAGAACTTGTTTCAGGACGATATTTTGAACAGTGCAGATCGGCCTGGACGATCTCACTATCGTCCCGGACGATCCTGGGAGGAAAATCCAAGCCATAGAGGAACAGTAAGGGAACGAGGTCTCACACTTTCTCTCATACTTTTATTTCTAAGCAGGTTATTGTGGGCATGGTTTACAATGGGAACCTTCCTCCATTTCTTATATTGGTGGTTTATGCATCTAATTCCTTTGAGGAACGCAATCTCCTCTGGGATGAGCTTAGGCATATCTCTCCTAATAATGGCTTGCCTTGGGCTGTGTTAGGAGATTTTAACTGCTGTCAGTTTCCCTCTAAAAAGTATGGTGGGAATGTTATCAATTCATCTAGGTTGGTGCATTTAAACTCTTTTATTTTTGATACCAAGCTAGCAAACCTTCCTTCATCCGGTAATTTCTACACTTGTTTCAATCAAAGGGCTGACAACCCTATACATTTAAAGCTTGACCATGTGCTCATTAATGATTCATGGATATCTGCTTATTCGAATTCTTTCTACAAAGTCTGTAATAGTTTGGTTTCGAATCACATGCCTCTTATCCTCAAAAAGAATTTGGAGAAGACAACTAGTAAAAGATTTATGTTCAAAATCTACTAGTGCCAAATCCCTAAATTTTGGAATATTCTGATCTCGATATTTGCCTCCCCTCTTCAAGGCAACCCTATTAACTCTCTCTATCATAATCTTAATCTTTTGAAGCAGAAGATTAAGTCCAAGAGATGGGTTAACTCTAGTCATTTAGAGACTAAGTGTGCTAAGATATCCTTTTTGCAAAACCAATACCAACTTCATGTTGACTCAAATCCCCTCAATGTCAACCTTTGTGGCTACCTCAAGAAAATTAATTTGGATTATGCTTATTACAACTCTTTGCGGGCCAAAAGGATCATTTAGAGATCCAAAGTTAAGTTGTTAAAAAACGGGGAGGAAGATCTTAAATTACTCTATTATAGGGTCCATAGAAGAAAATCTCAAAACAAAAGTATTCTCCATTCTTCTATTTGCAACAATGATCAGTCGCAAGATACCAATATGAAAGGTATCATTGATCATTTCAAGGACATTTACAATTTCCCTAAGCCACCTCTCTTAGACTTGAACAATATTCCGAGCGGGACATAGTTATCTGAAGAAGCTAAGCAATTTCTTACTACTCCTATCACTAATGATGAAATTCTTGCAGCCATAACTTCTGGAAGCTCCTCTTCGTCCCCTGGACCTGATGGATTTAATTTTGCTTTCTACAAGAATACTTGGTCTATTACGGGTCCTATAATTTGTAAAGTTGTCAGATCTTTCTACACCAAATACTACCTCCCCATAAGGGCCAAAGATACTATGATCGCTCTCATTCAAAATAAAATTCATGCTAATTCAATTCAAGACTACAGGCCCATTTCTTTGTACAATGTCTTCCACAAGATTATTGCTACTAGACTAAAATCTTATATGTATGATATCAAAAGTAACTCTCCTTTTGCTCCCACAGCAAGGTGGAGAACCCAACTCCCACACTAAAACCTTATATGTATGATATTAAATTAATTAGTACAAATAGTGTAATAGAGAAATGTTGCTCATAAAAAAAATTACATTAAAAGTCATTCTAAATTATTATTAGATCAGTTCATTGATAACAATTCTGTTCAATAATTTCTATTTTTTTTTTAATCTGTGGTCTAATAGATTATAATGGAGTATCATTTATTATATAGTAATTTTAAACTTTTTTTTTCAAAAAAATCATTTTTTTTATAAATATTTACTTCAAAATTTGATAAATCTAATTTACTACACATGATCGAAAATTTTCATTGTTAAATCAATATTAAAGGCACATAAGAACATAAATTAATTTATTTAGAGCACATTATGCAAGATTAACAAAAAGACAACAGTAAGACCTAGAAGGAAAGAAAAAAAAATTATCATGTTGGTGTAACTTTTCATGAGGTCACTTATCCTAGAATTTTTTTGGGATAAGCACAGTACTTAACTGTGAAGTTTCTTAATTAAATTTCAGCCATTACAATAAAAAGATTTCTCGATGTTTAAGAGTAGTTTCTTTTTATTAAAGCCGTTTCACAATCTCCCTCATTAAGTAGCTAATGTCCTTGTCAATAACTTTATTCCAAAGTCATCCACCTAACAGATTCTAGAGGCGACATTTACAAGTTCAAGTGATGACTCCCGTTACATAGCATTTTTTATCATATAGGGTTCAAGAGATGGTTGTCATGGCGTAGCATTTTGTCTTATATGATACTTATTTCTCATTTTCCAGCCGATGTATTCCATTGATATCATTTGTAACAGCACAAATTCTATAACTATCGAGATACATCTATTTTGGCCTAAAGGCCTCAAAGTCTTATTTTGCTGGTGTAACTTCTCATAAGGTCGCTCATCCCTGAATTTCTTTAGGATGAACACATTTAACTGCGAAGTTAATTTCTTAATGAAATTTCAAGCATTATACTAAAATGCATCTCAATGTTTAAGTATTTAATTTCATTTTACATAAAGGATTTGGAGAGGGCCAGGACGTAGCTGCATTCATCATGGTCCAGCAATTTGGGTTAGGAAGCAACTCTGTAGGAGGCTCCAGAAATGTCACTATACCGATGGAGCACAAAACCAAGAAATATGCATGAAACAAGTTAACAAGATCTGAAAAAATAGGAAAAGCAGAAGGCTTCTCACAAAAAGGAAGAACTAATCTGTGAGGAGTGCGGAGGGCATTCAGAGCCCAATAAAACTGTATCACATCATCTCATTGGTGAGTACTTCGCACTCGCACTCGATACTATTGGGTACCGCTGGATACCTAGTGTTTAACCGGAAGGTTCCGTACAGAATAAAATCTCCACAAAAAGACACAAAAAGAGCAATGAACCAAGAGAAATCTGCTAAAATTCTCCGGTGGATTCAGTGCAGAAGTATTGCACAGCAAGTATGTGACGCACAGTTACATAACATTAGAGATCATAAAATATTTATTAAATTTTCTCTCATGACGACTTCGGCTTCAGCAGAGATTTACAGCACGCTCTTTTCTAGGTAATGATGAGGATGAGATAGGATAAGATAGTGCTGCAGGTTGTGGTTAATGAAGCTCAGCATGTGTGCTTCTTCTGACTGAGTTCTTCGTCGTATCTCTTTCTCTGTAATGGGCATTGGGACGTCCCTGCCAACTGGCCTGCCTTTCTGCGGAGGGAAATTACTGCTGTTCCCATTTCTAATGGCTTTGCGGGGAGTATGTGGAACAATTCTGAGAAGGTTTCTAATAAGTTATTCTCTAAAGAATTTTATTCCCAGTTACCGAATGTTAGCTGGCATCTTTTTATTTGGCACAAGAGAACTGCCATTAGGTTCTCTTCTTATGGCTAGCTTGCGATTAAAAATGGCCTCAAAACTGCTGATCATCTTCTTAAAAGAGGCATTTTGGTGAATTCAATGTGTGCTTTCTGTCATGACTACGGAGAAACCCACTCCCATCTTTTCTTCGAATGTGATTTCTCGTTTGGTATCATTAATTCACTCATCCCTCAAACACAAAGTTTGCTCCTCAGGCCGAACCTTTTACAGGCTTTTGAATTTGTTGAGGACATTGCTGATAATAGGAGTATGAAAGCTCTGTATTATCTACTGCTTAATTCTGCTATTTATTTTATTTGGCGAGCCCGTAACGACAGAATTTTTGGAAATCTGATTGACTGCCGCTCTACGGTGATTAGAAAAATTAAAAGAGCTTGTTATGCTAAGGTTGTGGGATGGAAAAATGCAAATGATCTGTTATATTTGCTGGATTAACTGCTTATTTTCTGTTTGGGAGGCGTTCTCTACCTTTGTCAACTGGAATTTCACCGTGGCTGCTTGGAGTGCTCAGCTGCTGCTCTATCCCCTCTGGATGGCTGGATTGGCAACCGTTGGGAGTTCGTTCAGAAGGTTTTTGCAGGACAATGATGAGTGCTGCAGCTTCTCTCCTTGGAGGGCCAGGTTTTTTGGCAACCAGGAGGGTGTCCCTGTCCATTTACATCCCGTGCCGCCGTTTTTGGCTGCAGCAAAAACTGAGTCCTGACTTTTTGTATACCACAATTTTGTTTATTTACTTGTAATTGGGGGTGGTATAGGTTTTTTCTTTCATAGTATTTCTTTTTGGTTGATGTAATTCCTGCTGTCCTCCTCTAGTTTTTGCTTGGGGTTTGGACCTTTTTTTCTGTAATTTTTCTTTGTCAATGAATGGGCTTATGCCCCAAAATTTCCCAAAAAAAAAAAAGAATGTTGAAGTTAAACAAAGGGTTGTTGGATTGGATAAAATTAAAAGGTCAACTTCATGCAGGCTGGCTTTATGTGTGAGCCTGCTGAAAAATTGTTCTTATTTAAATAATTATTATAATAATATAATTTAATAAAAATGTTAAAATATTTTAAAAATAATAAGAATTTACTTTAAATGTAGTAGAGATATATAATTGTTAAAATATTTTTAATAAACCTTTATTAAAGTAATTAGATTTTAATATATTTTAAATGCATTTTATATTAATAATTTTTAAATAAGCAGACTCGTGTTCATAAGTTGAGTTAGGATTGACCCAAATTGAACTTGTTAGCTCATCAAGTTTGACTCATAATCGATTATTGAGTCGAGTTTGAACCTGCTCATAAATCAGCTTGACTCAATTATATCTTTAGGATAGACAAGCAGGCCAAGGTAACCATCGATCACTACGAAATTGTTATTTCTTTTCCTCCAAATGCAGTGAGGATGTACTCTCTTCTCGCCATGTTTTCATCAAACTTCATAATTTCTTACATAATATAACGTAATGAAGGTTAAGCATAAAAGGATTCTTTTTGAAAAATGAGAATAGAAATTAACCCTCTAAAGAACGTATACTTGCACCAAACAAATAAATGATTATGATTCTTACTAGAAATATTACAAAATTCACACAAGTTGCATGTAAAATCATCCCAAATTTCAACCCTTTTCATAACAAAACTAATCCAACTAAACTAAACCCAACCCGGTTGCCCCATCACCTCACCTCCTTTTAAAATTCCATATCAAGACTTAGGGCAAGCATCTGTAATGACTCAAATTTTTGAAATGATTTTTTTTAAATGAGAGATATGAATTTCAAAGTCATGTCTTGTCAAAGACGGAAGAGAGAGGGAAGAGAGAGAAGGTTGTTCAGAGTTTTTTTGTCCGTCGATTTTGTTCTAAGATTTCTTATATTCATTATAAGTAACTCGTATCTTATTTTAGTTTTCAGTGATTTTGAGTTTAACAGATTTCTTCTTTCTTAAATCGATAATAATGCATTTTCTCATGATTTATCGAGTTTTTAGAATAAATTTTTTTGTTTCAAATAGATATGAATAGTGTGAACATTTTGACTGTAACACCATTGAATTTCACTGGGTAGAATCAAAGTTATGATTTTTTAAAGTTATAAATATTATATAGATTTTCTTGTATTAAGCAAAATTGACTATTTCATATTGTATTTTGATTGTGACATTTGCATAAGAAAGAACGACTGACTATTAACACTATAAAATGGACCGTAATAATAACCAAGCCACAAGAGCGAAGGAGTAACGAGAAAGAGTGAGCAAGTGTGTATTAAAGAATGGGCAGTGAAGAAGATGCATCAAGCATAATTGAAGTGACAAATCAATGTTTGTCTCAGGGCATATTATGTACAAACAAGAGAGGAGTTCTTGATTTTGTAGCTTCTACAAAATAATGTGGTCTTCTCTACTCACTATCTTCATCTTTATCACATGTGTTTATGAAAGTAAATTTTAATCATTGTTTCTCAAACTACTATTATGGTTTGATTAAATTTTGATATTGAACCATTAACCCTAGCTTAATCATAAAATTTATGTGATAACATGTAGCAATTTAAAGTGAACGTTCACTACTTTTTGGGATAATATGGAACACCTACATCTTAAAATAATTTTAACATGCTAGCAATTGATACAAATATTACACCTCAATGGCGGGGGTGGGGGGATTTTTATTTTGATGAAGTTGCATGTGAGATTGAGATGCAACATTGTTGATTGTGTTGATCATAGATTCTTTACAAATACTACACATGTCTTGATATCATCTGAGATAGCATCAAGAATTTGTTCTCATCTTTGTACAACCGTGTGCACTTTTTCATTTTTGTGTGATTGCACATTCTCTTAAGCTACATACCTTTATGCAACTATTATGATCCCCTTTTCTCATTGTATATCTATTTTGTTTTCTATCAATCTAGATTTCAAATGAATATTTGTAGGTGATGCAGTCTTTTTGTTTATTGACTTATACTACTTGTTATTGCAAATTTATCTTAATGATTTAATTATCTTTATTGATCTATGAAATAATGGGCATGGACTTCAAATTTCACAAAAAAAAGAGTTGGGTATTCATTATGTTTCTAAGTGATGATATGTACAATTTGAGTATATTAGAGTTTTTAAAGGTCTTGAGCATCTTTTTGAGGACTTAATGATTATTAGGAGTAGAGGAATGAAATTATTAAATTAACATGAATATTTAAATTATTATCGAGGCACTGAATGGTGAATACCATTTTAGAACTTTTGGATGGAAGAAAATAGGAAGGCTTGTCAACCTCCTTGAAGCATAATGGATAAAATTGTCTTATCAAAATTTGATGTCACATACTTTTTAACTTTATCATATCCAAAATAAGTGATTTTGACCTTCTCTTATGCTTGTTTGGCAAAGGTAGCACTTGAGATCTTCTTAAGTTCATAATCACTTAATGCTAGATGGATGAGCAAGAGCCTATCTTTTTTTAGTCATTTAAATAATAACATTTTTGGTGGGAATAGAGTTGGCTCATCTGTTGACACATAATGGCCGTTTTCTATAAATTTTGAAAGCTCGTGTACTTTAAGAATTATCTTTATTTTGATACTCCAACCATCATAGCATTTTTATGAAGTGTCTGAATTTGGAAGCACATCATATCATCATTTTTCATAAATTTGACTCCTACCAAGTTATTTTTGAGATGTCATATTCATCCTATTTATAAATTATAAAATTAATTTGGGATAATATTCTCATACTACGAAACAACTTTATTGAAAAATTATCACATAAAATCAAATTTTTATTAAGTTTAACTAACAACTCCTTACAAAAAACAACTCTCAAACTCTTTTTAGAAGCTTTTCTTTTTTTCCCCTCTAATTTTGTCTTCTCTTTTAAAATGTTTGTTTTTCACTTGATGTATGAATCTTATGGGAATCATGTATACTCATATTTAGTAAAAATATCATATTTAAACCACCAATTATTTACTTAACAAAATAATATCAACCCTTCATTCTAAAACTATGAAAGCTATCACACATATTTATCACATGTATAACCAAATGCTAACTATAATTTTTATTTTTTTTGGTATTTAGGTCAATTAAGGTAAACTCACATACACATTATATACACAAAACTTGAACCCAAGATCACCTCTTGGTTGATAGACCAAGTTCCCAACCAACATACCAAGATGAGCTACATACTAGTCTATTTTCAACAAGTGAAAGATTTACGCATTGTGCAAGAGAGCTAAAAATTCAACAATAGAAAAACATAAACATATTTATGTAAAATGAAATAGAATAGTACTAATGTCTCATTATAAAAGCTTTACTAGACATGCATGCTCTATCACTTCGTGGTGATTTAACTCTTAATTGAACTTCAAAGAAGAAATTAGGCAAAAATGATTTTCTTCTAGGGTTTCTCGAGCTTTCCCTCGAGCTGGCCTTTTGAAATGTTCCTTGTCGTTCCTTCGTGAGATCCTTGAACCTTCAGCCATATATTCTTCCTGTGGCTCTCAAGGAATTTTTCTTCTCCACCATTTTTTTCGGTTTTCGCTACTCGGGTAGTTTTGGTCAAGCCTTTTAGATGGATGCTCCCCTATCTGGGGAAACCTCTGGTAGTTTGGCAACAAATCAAGTTGCTCTCTCTGATCCCGATTTTTTAAACTCGGTTAATAAATCATGTTCATTTAAGGATGTTATCTATTTTCATGTCTCTTCTTCTTCTTTTCCAAATCTCAAGCCAACCACTCATTATGATATGACTGCCTTATGGATCTCAGAAGAGGAGGTGATGGCCTTGGCTTCTACTTTTCAATTTGCCCTATGTGTAGACCTAAACATGATCTCATTTGTCAGATCTTTTTCAACTTAAATATCTCGAGTGGTTTTTCATTTACTTTACTCTATCCACGACATGTTTTGACTAAACTCAAAAATAATTTGGATTATAGCCGTATTTTTTCCATAAATCGTATTATGTTTGTAATTGTTTTATGAAGCTGATCAAATGGTCCCCTTTTTTGACATATCGATTGAATCTCATATTGTTCCTATCCATATCTCATTTCTTGAACTTTGACCACATTTATTTTTTCCAAGGATTTTATATGGCTTAGGGAGCCTTTTGGTCACCCTTTATAAATTGATAATGTAATGATTGTTGGTTTTAGATATTATATGGTGTGAGTTTTGGTTGAACTGGACATCACTAAACAATACCCTAACTCTATCTAGTTAAGTCCTGAAAATTATAGCTATGTTTAAAAGGTTATTATGAACAATTTTCTAGCTTTTTGTGATCATAGTAAAACACTAGGGCAGAATAAACGTGAGTGTTATCACTTGAATCAAAACCTTGGGAAGAATCAACCGTGAAGCTTAAATAAGATATTCTTATTCCTGTAGATGCAACTAAGAAACTGCTTAATGCCACTAATAATGGTTCCATTTTTGCTCATATTATTGTTAATGCTTTGTTAACCTTATTTTTTCCCAGACCCGGGCCCTAGGTCAACCTGGTTGACCAGGTCAACCTAGGTTGACCCAATTAGCCTACATGGGTCTATCTAAGTTCTAATCTGATTCAAACATCACTTGGACTCAAACCTTTCACCTCTTGGACACAATGGACTAGGTTGACCAAGTCAACCTTTGACTTGGTCAACCCAAGTCTTATTGGGTCAATTTTGACCCATTAAAGCCTAATAAGAACCCATTTAATGCCGTAAACTCTTTCTAAATGCTCCTTTGGTTCAAATCCTGCCTAATCACTCTCATCTCCCCCTTAATTAGCCCTAGATTAGATCCTAGCCATTCATATTAAGTCAATGCATTTAAATAAAGAAGTTTAGGGTTTGATGAGGGACTTTTTGGCTTGTTCTCTCTCCCCAGGCCACCATAGCTGTTGAAATTTTGTGTGAGGGCTCCCCTCAACTCTCTTAACTATTCCCAAGCCAAACTCGATGGCAAGACCTCGTTGGCGGTGAGTTTCTAGTGACCCAAGGCTAGATTCATCCAAGGAATTATTCCATTCAATCCATAGCTCGTTAGATCAAGGATTCGAGAGGAGAAACATACGAGGACAGTCTACAAGCTCAACCGTGTCAAGATCCCAAAGATCCAATGGTAAAATCACTTAAAAACCTTAGATCTAAGTCACTACACATAGGAACCAATAGCTTTCTAATAAGCGCTTTTTAGAGCTTCCAAACCCCCCCATATGGTTGCTATTCATGTATAGAGCTTAGGTTTAAAATTTCATGAAAATTCATTGAGGCATTTGCGAGAATGAAGCAAAAAATCATTCTAGGGTTTCAGTTCGGCTCCGTTAAACTGCACGAAATATCAGCCATTGATTTTGAGATCAACGGATATGATCTTGTCCTTCTGCGATCGGTCTAAACAATGCATCTTGTTGGTTCCTGTCCGACTTGATCATAGTCGTCAGATGGATACAGTGCGTGATCATAAAGTCTGCGGTAATACTGACTAGGTTAAGTTATTAGCATGTAGGTCCCATCGCGCTGTAATCAATCACCAATGATTACATCGTGGCGCAATCATTGGAGATGATTAGCCACCACCGTCGTAGACCGCAGAGCCAACGGGAGACCGCCAGGTGTTGTCCTGGGATAGCCGCCGTCGATTATTTAAATCGATTTTAAAATTAATTTCAAACCATTTTAAAAAATCAAAAAATTGTTATAATTAGTTTAAAAATATTTTAAAATTAAAAATACTTTATTAATTTTTTTATTATTTTAAAATTATCTTATTATTTATTATTATTATTCTTATTTTTATTATTATGTTTAATTATTATTATTATTATTACTATTAAATTATGTTATTATTTATAAAATATATTTGTTTATTTTAAAATTAAGAAATTAATTTTTTTTAATTATTATTATTTTATTAATATTTAAATCTTTTTTAATATTAACTTATTATTTGTTATTATTATCATTATTATTTTTATTATTACTATTTAAACCTTTTTTCATTTCTTTTTTTAATTAGCATATTGTTAATTATTAATTACCATATCATTATTCTTCTTCTACATTATTTTAAAATCCTTTATTTTGAATATTATTTTCATTACTATTATTATTAATTATTTTTATTACTTATAAAATGTATTTATTTATTGTAAAATAAAAAAAAATATTTTTGCTATTTAATTTAAATTAATAATTAATCTTTCTATTTTAAGTATTTTCTTTTATTAATTAATTACTTAAATCATTTAATTAAATAATTACTTAACTTTAAAATTCAATTATTTTTCAAAATTATAAAACTATTTTATTAATTATCTTAGAATTTCAGAAGCTTTTGACTTTTAATTTTAAGTTATTATTTTTAAATATTAATTATTTTAAAATAGTTTTTATTATTTAAAATTTTAAAAATTCACAACTATTTAATTTCAAATCAAATTTTGGCGTGTAATACCTCGTATTTTTTAGAAAAATATGAAATTTTATTTAAAATTATTTTTAGTTATAAATTATTTTTTATGTATTATTTTCCTCACTACAGTATATTCAACTATTACTAGCGATTTTTTTTGTCGATAAACCTATCATTACCGGCAGTTTTAAAACCAACCAGCGGCTTTTTGGTGGTTGCAAAACCGCCGGTAAATCCGGCGTTGGAAACAGTTGCCAGCGGTGTTTTTCTGACGGTTTATTTCCCCTACAGCCTATACCACCGATTATTACCAGATTTATTACCGGGGACCTTTCCGACAGCATAGCCGATGGCTAACAGCCGGCGTGCGGTCGAAGAACCACCGGACAGCGTCGGTATACTGCCGGTAAAATACCGGCGGTATGTCGGTAGTCATCGCCGATGGCATTGCCGGCGTTAGACACCGCCGGTGTATCGCCGGACAACTGCCGGACAATGTCGGTAAATCGCTAGTAAATTTGTCGGTTAAAAGAAAATTTCAATATTATTTAAGTCCGGCGATAAAGCCGGCGGTTATATGACCGCCGCTAGTTTCGATGGCCTATACTTAAATAACTACTAGTTAGGCCGCCGGAATTAACCGACGGCCAAACTGCCGGCTAAACCACCGTTATTACCGGCGACTATACAATCGCCGATAACAGCTGAATTTCTTATAGTGCCTGATGTTTATTTTTCATATTATTTAATTATATTTAAATAATTATAATAATAATTATTTTGAAATTAAAATTATTTTCAAACCCTTTTTAAAACTTCATTTGGGTGACCAGTGGATTTCCCTTATATTTATTTATGATAAATTGATTTATTTTTAATACTATTTTTCAAAATTTATATATTTATAAGTATTTTAAATTATTTTAAAATTATTTATATTTTAAATCTCTAATTTTGAGCGATTCACTAATCGAGATTTTAAACATAGGCTATGTTCATGAATAACATTCATGGGGGAAAGTATTAGTGGATGGTTGAGTCTTAATCATTCACTAATTGCTTTGATAAGCATGCTTATTCTTATTTTTCATTGTATTTTGTATGTGTAAGATGCACAAGCACCTAGTTTAGGCTCTTCTAAATCTAATAACTTGGTGTATTTATTTATTTATGTACTTTCTGCATTGTTACCTTAAGGGTTAGTCTAAAACTCAGTTTTAAACTCATTTAACATAGTGACACCCTAAGGACAATAATTAAAGACCCGTCTAAAAAACTTAGAAAATTTCTAGGAGCTAGGATGAAGCCCTGATTGATATGAGAACTTATATATTTAAACTTATTGATATCCTAAACCTTTTAGAAATTTTTAAGAATTTTTAGAACTCTTTAGACCCCTTAATTAACAAACCTAATTTACCCGTTAATTAGTCCCTGAAAACTAATAAATCCATTTCAACTCAGAAAATTATCCATAATAGCTTGAACTACTAAGAATTTAGTCCTTAACCTTAAATAATTAGGGCTCCTTAGTTGGGCTTTAATTTGATCCTTAATTTAACTTTTATCAAAAATTACCTTTTCGCCCCTAATAGATAATTAAAAATTATTAAAATTTTAAAATTTTCTCCAAATACTTGAGAACATCTTCTTAGATCATTTCTGACCTTTGGAGGTGATTCCAATAAGTTTGGAGTTAATTTGGATTAAAATCCTAAAATTACTCCTAATTAAGCCATTTTGATAATTCATTAATTGCATAAATATTCTAAAATTCATATCTTAACCTAGAAAATCCAGATCCAGTAAACTCAAAGCCTAACTACTCTTTGTAATCCATAATATTTAACTAAAATGCTAGATCCCCCAAACCTAGCTCATTTCCCATAGTGACTTTTTGAACCCCCTCAGCCTAGCACGTAAGAGGATATGAGACTTTCCAAAATTGACTAATATAATTTAAACTTTAATTAACACTATCATAAATATTAAAATAAATCAATAAAGTAAATTAACTAAAATGGGTCATAATTCTCTAATATTTAAACTTTAAATAAGGTTTACTTTTCAGTCCTTCAATAAACCTGAACATTGGATAACTATAACGAACTACCCAGCTTAGCATCTATCCTAACCACACATGTCTCTACACACACATAGAATTATTTGCTAGGGCACCACTTCTAGACTTAGGCAAGGCTAGTGTTTACTTTTCTGTTGTGTGACGGACTTCTCGAGATTTTACTACATATTGTGAGTAAAATTAATATTGTGTTTGCTTACTTTTATTGTACTATGGGAATTAATTTGATTATTTTAGATTTACCCATCGATTAAGATTGATATTTTGATACTAATGATATTTTTTACAGGTGGTCATGCTCATGCAGCGCTAAATAAAGGGGGGTAATTATTATGATTTAAATACTAATAATGTCTTGTGCAAATGCTTCAAAAATTGTCCAGCCCTCCTAAATAAATGAGGGTTAAAAATCATAAATAATAACTGCTGTAGATGCTCCAGAGACTGTTTAGCCCTCAAAATAATTAAGAGTATGGCCAAGTGTGACTGTAATGAGTTATTTTTATTTTCATATAAACTACTTAGGAATTTTTATTAGGATAATCTTACATGAGAGTCTAGAATTTACTGCTTTCCATTAATGTAATCTTTTATAATATTTATTTGAGTTGTAAAAATATCCTTTGAGTTGGGATATCCTTATCTAACTAGAATTTCAAAAGAAGAATGCATCCATAAGAGGGAGAGTCTTCTTTCATTTAGAAGATCAAGTTCAAATGACTTTTAGATATTCAAAAAGAAAAGACAATACCCCTTAAAGGGGAGAATTATCTCTTTGTTTGGATATTCAAGCCACGACAAATCCAAGAAATATAAGGAAGAGATATCCAAGGAGTCCAAAGAGAGGAAATCCAAGAAGGTTGAAGAACTGAAGACCTAATATCTCACTCAAAGTCATTTGCATCATTCTAAGTTTAGAAATTCAGGTTATTAGCAGTGGTGCCCATTCACTTTTATTTTTTATAGATCCTGGTTTATAATTAAGGACAGTTGGCCTATGGATATTTAATTATTAATTTATTTAATTATTTTGATGTATTTTATTTATAAATGATTGCCTCTATGGTTGCTTGCTTTACTTAATTTATTGGTGACTTGCATGTCGCTTTTGTTTTAGCCTGAATCTTATTAGGCTCTCTAAGAACTAAAATCTTTTTTTTACTCATAACTAAAGTTTAATATCTAAGGTTTAATAATTTAGAAATCTAACAACCTAGAGAATTGCCAGAATTGTTTGGGATCTCATGCATATTATTGCATTTCTTCTCCCCCTTATTATGAGACACTTCCCCGCCTATGGGTAGAGTCCGAATAATCTGGCCTATGAGGATGAAGTGCCGGACCTAAAGAGGTATAGTCTCCTTCAAAAAATTATTTTATATAAGCCTATTTTTAAAATTCAAGCATTCATGATTTGGATATTCTCAAATAGTATATATTGTATTCAAAATAAATTTAATTAAAATTTAATTATATTAGTTATAGGGGCATTCATGCTACATAAGTACAATGTCACTTAGGAGCTCTCTAGATGTCGGCTTTAACTTCCAAAAACTAAACCACCTAGCTATCTTTCCTAAATAACTAGACAATATAGTTTTAAATCGATTAGGTGGTTAGCTGGCTCCCCAATCTAGACCTGGGTAAGTCCAAGTTTTGCACTGCATTAGTTAGGACATGGATGTTAGTATTGTACGTAGAGTACTAAACCCAATTTAAATTTAGGATTTAAGTCTACTACATTCGATCTCGTAGTAGGCCTCATTAGTAGGTAAGTTCCATTCTCCAGTGACTATGAATCTTGCCTATCCCGTCACATTGATGATGTCACCTCCATCTTTCTCTTATGTATGTGTCGATTGCTTGACTTCTTCTTTAGTTTTCTCCTTAGTACTTTAGTCCCTCTGGATGCTGATATGAACCATGCATATTGACTAAGTCAATTGGACCTTTCTTCCCCTTGATTATGAAATTTCTAGTCTCCACCCTTGTGTCAATCCTATTCGAAAGGATAATATAGGATCCTTAATCGAGAGTCTTCTTAGGCTTTGTCCTAAGATGTAATTAATCACAGAAGCTTGTACCCGTGGGAATTTGAATTCCACCATCAAATAAACCTCACTTCAAGCTGATGTATCGGGTGGGAGAAATTCATTATTTTGACTAGGTCGTATATATTACTATCGGGGTACGCTGGCGAGAGTTACTATCCTCAATGGTTAGTCGTATGTGCGATCTAATCTGTCCTTCCATTGACCCGTTTGCAAGGAGCGGAGGCCCGCGATCGTCTCTATCCCTTGGGGTGGTGCGGTCTTATACCTCTATGCACTCTGGTAGCATAGCAGTGTCCTTTCGAAGGTCCATATGCTCGATCTAATCCCTCTGAGAATATTAATCATATTTCAACCATCTTAGAATTTTTTTCCAGATCCCCTGATTACTTCTCTATGAATATCATTGATGTGGCTGAGTAATAGTGTGAATATCATTGATGATTCCTCTAATCATGTGTCAATTTCTTTAAATATTTCTCATGGTTCTCTTACCAATATACAAGTTTTAACAACTTTTATTAATGTCGTTAATGATCATATTGTTGATCATGCTAATGATCTTGATGGTATGAATACTTTCTTTGAAGAAGTTATTAGGGAATCTGAGAGTGCCTGCCATTCTAGTGATTTTGATGACCTAATGGAAGAATGGGAGATTAATTTTGGTTTTAAGGGGTGCTCTCTCAATGATATTAACAAATTGGGGGATATCAATCTTGCCAATGTTGTTAAAGATGATGGCCTTAGGGTTCCTACAAAGAAAAAGAAGAAAATTAAGAAAAATAGTGATTAATCACTATTCTAATGACATGAGAATCACTCGATCTATTTCTTCTTTTAATATTGGTGTTTATGTTTAGTTCCTTGATTTGGAATGTTAGAGGGGTTTGTAAACTTAATATTAGGCTTCGTATTCATAATTTATGTCAAACTCATAATATCAATTTTTGGCTCTTTTAGAACCCATAGATGATCCTTTTAAAATTTATCAAAGTCAATTTGGTTTTAATTCTTCTTATGCTAATTCAACTGGTAAGATTTGAATCTTTTGAAGAAGTCAAATGAATCTTATTGTTATGGGAGATTTTGGCCAAATTAATTATTCACTGTTGTGGACCTCCGAAGGAGCACCGCCATGCAAAGGGTTGGATTGATTTCAAATGGATTTGGGCTCTTAATGGGCCTAATGGGTCAAAATTGACCCATTAGGACTTGGGTTGACCAAGTCAAAGGTTGACTTGGTCAACTCAGTCCATCATGCCCAAGTCTGATCAAAATCAAGGTCAACAACTGTAGTTTCTCTATTTTTAATATTCCTATTATTAGCTCTATTATTTAAGCTAGTTATTATAAGGGTGGTAGAATTTAACTAATATGGCTAATCTAATGGCCCTTGATTTGTGGGTGAAAATTTCAACGCCATTTCTTATTGATATGAAAAAGTGGGGGTTCTCCTCCTAATTTAAATGCTATAGAGGAGTTTAATAATATGATTTTAAATTGCGATTTACCTGAAAATGGTTTTTTGGGTCTTAACTTTACTTGGTAAAACAATAGAATTTGGGAAAGACTTGATACATTGCTTTTAAATGGTGAATGGCTCTCTTGCTTCCCTAAATATGTGGTTGAAAATCTCAGCTATATCCTTCTCCTCTTCTTTTAAAGATTTATAAGGATAGTGATTTTGGTGCGAGCCCTTTTCATTTCAAACTATGTGTCTGAAATATCTTGATTTTATTTCTATTATAAAAGAGAATTAGGCCGCTCCTTTACCATATTTTCAGGGGGATAATGATATGATCCAGCTTGCTCTGAAGCTTAAAATGTTGATGTAAAATATTAGATATTGGAATAAATATAAATTTGGCAATATGTTTAATAACATTATTAATACTGACAAGGGGTGTCTTCTCTTGAAAACCAATTTGTTACTTCTAGTTGTATTGTTGATTGGGATCATATTTGTCCAGCTAAGGCTATTGCTATTAATCTCCAAATTTTTGAAGAAGAATACTGGAGATAAAAGTTGCCTCTAAACATATTTCTAAAGGAGATAAAAATTATAAGAATTTTCATGCTTTGGTGAATTCTAAAAAAGTAAAATCTTACATTATAGGATTAAGCTAAACTCTGGGGGTTGGTACAATGATCAACCCTAATCATTGATTATATTATCTATTTTTTTAAAGGGTTTTTTTTTCATATTTCTAAGCAAGTTAATCCTTTATCTAACCCTCTAATTATTCCTTTTATTTTTCGCATGTGGATAATCTTGCTATTACTGAGTTTCCTAATGATAGTGAGATCATCATTGCTATGATGACTATGAATAAGAACTACGTTGCAGGTCCGGATGGTTTTACTAATTTATTCTTTCAGTAATGTTGGGGTATAGTGAATTGAAGAAGGATCTTTGTAAGGTTATTTTAGCCTTTTTTAAAATGGCTTTAGTATTCCTAAATGCTTTACTTCTACTTTTATTATCTTAATTCCTAAAAAATTAATCATAATTTTTGGAATGATTTTAGACCTATTAGTTAGTGTACCACTTTTAATAAGCTTATCTCCAAAATTAAGGCAAATAGATTATACCACTTCCTAAAATTATTTCTCTCAATTAGATGAGTTTTATTAAATGTAGAAATATTACTGATAACATTTTGCTTACTCCAGAACTTTTTCATAAAATTAATAGAAAAGCGCATGGCCACAATCTGATTATAAAATTTGATATTTTTAAGGCTTATGATAACTTTAATTAATTAGAACTTTTTGTTTGATATCTTGAATCTTTCCAATTTTAATGATAAGGTTATTTAATTTACCTTTTTAAAAGTATAATTAAAATTTGTTGGTTTTCTTTTATCCTCATGGCAAATTAAATCCCATGATATTTTTAAAGGTACCCAAAGAATTAAGTGTGAAACCTCTTGAGTAAAAATAAGCTAACTCTTAAACATCAAGGTGCTTTTTGATTTAATGGTTGGAATTTCTATAAGAAACTCTGCAGTTAAGTGTGCTCATTCTAGAGTAATTTTAGGATGGGTGACCTACTATGAAGTTATACCAACAAGACAAAATCGTGAGGCTCTTAGGCCAAAGAGAATAATATCTTGATATTTAAGAATTTGTGCTACTACAAATGATATCAGAGTAGTATACCAGCTGGAAGATGGGAGCAAAGTGTTATATAAGACAAAGTACTATATAATAGGAGCCACCTTGAATCCTGTTTGGGACAAAGTGCTACATGATGGGAGCCACCACTTGAACTTGTAGAGGTAACCTCTAGAATCCTATATGTCTGGTAGATGATTCTGTGATATAGATACTTACGAGGATGTCAATTACTTAAGTGGGGGAGATTGTGAAACCCCTTAAGTAAAAGAAATCCAACTCTTAAACATAGAGGCGCCTTTTCGTATAATGGTTAGAATTTATGTAAGAAACTCCGTAGTTAAGCGTCATCATCCCAAAGTAATTCTAGGATGCATGGTTGACATACTAGAAAGTTACACCAATAAGATAAAACTATGAGACTCTTAAGCCAAAGCTGATAATATCTCGATAGTTAAGAGTTTGGCCTGTTACATTAAGTAAGGTGATCCCTGTTCAAAAAAGACAATAAATGTTTTTGGGGTTCCAATGATGTTTCAAAAAAAAAAAAATTCTCTGATCTAAATGGGGTGCTCGTATTGTCCCTCTTTTGGAGGTGGAATAGGTTGCAAGTCTATTTTTGACTTAATTAAAAGTTTCTTTTTTAAACTTTGGTGAAAACTTAGGAAGAATAATTCTTTGCGGGTTAAGTTTATGCATAAAAACATTGTAAGAATTTACATTATTCTTTTGCTTTCATTAAGCAAGGGCAATCCAAGGGTGGAAGAGGCTTTGTGACATTAAATGGGCTGATCAGCCTAGTATTTGATTGGGAATTTGTAATGGGTCTTCACTTTTTTGGCAGGATTATTAGTCTGGTGCAGGGTCTATTGATTCTTTTCTCAACACTCATTCTACCTTTTCTTTGAAAGTTTCTTGGTTTATTAATGATAGTAATTGGTCAACTAATCATCTCCTAGATTTTATCCTCAAAGTTTAGTTGACTATATTTGTACAATCCCCATTAATGTGGATTATAATGATCAAATTTTGTTTAACTTGCCTGATAATATTGAGTTTAGTCTTCATAAGTCTTGGCATTTTTTTTAGAAGTAAAAATGAGTCCCTCATAAATTTGGTAAAATTTGTAATTCTTCTTTCCCTCTTAAATCATCCTTATTAAATTGGATAATATTAAAAGGATTTGTTCTAGTTGATATTAGGCTTAAAAAAGTGTTAATTAGGTTTCCAAATGTAAGTGTTATTTCAGCTCTGAAATTATTACCATGTGTTTTTTCATGGCCATGTGGCTGGTAAAGTTTGGATTGCCTTGGAAAATGATTTACATATTAATATTGGCTTTAATGTTAACAATGTTGTTAAAATTTTAAATGAATGGTTTCAAAATAATTTTAAAAGGCAATCCTTTAGTTGTTTTTTAGCTTCATTGGGAGGAAAGAAATAATTGCAAGCATAAGGGTATTAAGATATGTTATGAAAGGGTTATTAGCCTCTTGGTTTTAAAAATTCAGCAACTTTATATGGCTATTGTCTTAAATATCAATTATTTTTGTTGGAGAAATGACTGGTTATCCTATTTTAACATTAGTTATTAGGGTGCTTGTACTATTTCTTCTCCTATGGTTGTGAATTGGACTAAGCTTGTTGTGTGGCAGCTTAAGCTCAACATTCATGGTGTTTTGATGAAGTCTTGATGTGGGTTTTGGTGGCCTTATTTGTGATCACAATGGTAAATTGATCTCTGGCTTTGCCTCTTATCACCCTACTATTGATGCCTTAATTGCGACCATCTTTACCCTATACAATGGTTTAAGGGAGTGTCACTCCCTTAACTTTCAATCCTTATGGATTGAATTTGATTATGTGGGCTTAATTTCTATTATCAAGGATAATAAATGTGTGAACTCTAACATTTTTTACTTATTTCAGAAATTTAAGGATTTATTATGCAAGATTGATTATAGTTGGTACTCTCTCAGGTGTTTTGGCATCTTGCTTCGTCTTATTTTCATGGGTGCTTTTGTCTGATTACAAGTTGGTTGTCTGCTGGATTGCAGCTTGTTTCATTTTTTCTGCTTTAGTGCCTCAATCGTCTGCTTGGATATAGGTTTTTGTTTCATGTTTTTTTTTTCTGTTATCTTTTGTGCTGTGTTCTGCAAATCTATGTTCTCTGCTCACGTGTTCTTTTGTAGTGTGAAGCATTCCTATTTCTCTTTGTAGCTATACCTTTTTGAGTTACGGGCTCCTACTCCTCCTTTTTGGTTGTGCTGATGCTGCACTACAGGAAAAATGTCGATTACCGGCGATTCTAACCGGCGGTTTATTAACCGCCGGTGTTAACGGCTGTTTAGCCGGCGGTTTCGCCGTCAGCTTTTACCGGCGGCCTACCGGTGGATTTGTTCTGTAAAGCCGTCAGTACCAGCGACGGTCTAAAAACCGCCGGACGTCAATATAACCCGGCGGTTTAATGGCGGCTGAGCCGCCGCTGATAAGTTATAATGGTACCGGCGGTCCGGACCGTCGGAAGACCGCCGGTAAATGCCCTAAAACAAACAGACCCGCAACTCGCATTTCATTTTTATTCTCTCCTTCTCTCTCTCTCTCTCGTTTCGGTCGCTCTCCCGTCGCCTCCGCCCGCATCGCTGAATCGTGCTCCGTTTGTCGCTGCCAACGAAGTAACTCGGACCGCCGACCCCACACCGGCCGCCTCTCGCTCGGTCAACCTTTGCTGTCACTTGCCGCCGTCGATCTCTCTCCGAATCTCACGCCGCCGGCTGCCCTAGGTTTCCTATGAGTTGAACAAAAATCAGTAATTTAAGGTATTCTTTAACGTTTTTCTTTGATTATTTGTTCTCACTAGACATTTGTAAGAGTTTTTAATATTTTGGATGATTTGGATAGTAATTTCGAGATATGCAAGAGGTAATGTTGTAATCATTTGGGTAGATCTAAATTTTCTATTTATTAAGTGTTAATTTAGTAATGATAGATCTAATTTGTTGATTGTGACTTTGGGTTAGAGGAAGATAGGAAGAGAGAGATTGAGAGAGAGAAAAGAGAGGGAGAGGGAGAGATAAAAGAGAGGGAGAGATAAAAGAGAGAGAGAGAGAGAGAGAGAGAGAAAAAGAGTGATATATAGATAGAGAGATATATGAGAGAGCAAGAGCGAGGGAGAGAGAGAGAAAAGAGAGGGAGAGTGAGAGAGAAAAGAGAGGGAGAGGAGAGAGAGAGAAAGAGAGGAGGGAGAGAGAGAACAAAGAGCTTAGCATTGAGATGAGAGAGAGGGAGTGAGAGAGAACAAGAGAGATAGATAGATAGCAAGTGTTATGAGAGAGAGAGAGGGAGAGTGAGAGAGAGAGAGAGAGAAAAGGAGCAGAGGGAGAGAGAACAGAGAGGGAGAGGTGAGAAGAGAGTGAGAGGGAGAGAGAAGAAGAGAAGAAGAGAGAGAGAGAGAGAGAAAGAGAGAGAGAAGAAGAGAGAGAGAGAGAGCGTTAGTTAGAGAGAAAGAGAGAGGGGTAGAGAGAGCGAGATTGAAACGAGAATATATGTGAAAAGTTTGGAGTGCTCCTATGGTACATAAGATTAGATAGAGTTGCCTTATTTTTGATTTGGTCGTATAATTGTTAGATTTGATACATGTTAAGAAGTTGTAGGAATCAAATGACTTTAATTTATTCTTTAGATGCATGTAAACGAGTTTAATTCATGTAGTTTGATAGTTGATGTAGATGATTAGTTTGTGTTGATTTGATACATGCCATGTGGTGGGATAAAGAATTGATATTGTTGTTGTTGTTGTTGATAGTTGATGTAGATGGTTAGTTTGGTCCGCTAAGTAGCCCTATATGATCACACATAAGATAGATGCGTAGATATGATAGTTTGGTCCGCTTGTAGCCCTATGGGAATCACACAAGCTATTATAAAGCAACTTTCTTGGGTTAATGCCTTTTGCTCTGGAAATCAATTTCATTGAAAAATTAAACTATTGAGTAAATCCACTCATTCCACCTAAATTATAACACGTTTCTCACATGCATGTATTCTAATAAATGTTTTGATAACTATGTAGGGTGACGTTTGCTTCAACGTCCAAATGACTATCCAAGAAGAGAGATATTAGATGTATAACAGATTGTTGCTGGGTCGAAAAGGATTGACAGTTGAATTTATAGAGGGAGTTGAAACTTTCATTCAAGTTGCATCTCAACTGCCTTCCTTTCAATATGATAAAATTTATAACCGCCAAAAAACCACCGATAAAATTTATAACCGCTGGTTTTTACTTCCTAACCGCCGGAAAAAATCGCCGGTATTTGGCATTTTTCCTATAGTGCTGGTTCTAGGATTTGCAACTTTTGCAGGATGATGATATGGAAGGTTCTCTATCAATCTATTAGTTTTGGGTTTTGGCTCCAAGTTACAATTTTTGTAGGATGAAGGTTCTGGAAGTTTTGCAGTGGATCTACTGGTTCTGAATGTTGGCTTTTGGCCACTCTAATATTTTTTTAAGTTTTTTGCTGCTTGTACTTAGCTGAGATCTTTGGCTCATAGATTTTCTTTTATTTTTGATGTAGCTCTTATGAGCATTTGTAGGCTATTGATCTCCTTTAAGGATTTATAATTATAATTATAATTTTAATTAACGTATAAGCCCATCTATATATATATATATATATTGAACTTCTTAGAATGTACAAAGTTTGTTTATTTCTTTATACAATCGAAACTCCTCCAACGGTCACTTTATTCCTTCCAACCGTCGGCACCAAAGTAACCACCACCCAATCATCACCATCAGCACCAATTTCCTCTATGAACTGCGTTATCCCAATCTGTAGCTTTGTTGCCATATTTATCCTTTCATTTGCTCTCCTCTCCATATGAATAAAACACCCAGCTTCAACACGTCCACCTCCCACTCTACCAACATAAACCTTAAACCACACATGATCTCTCCCATCCAACTCAATATCACTAACAACAAGCTTCTCCCCTTTCGCCCCCACCTTCCTTCCAACATGAACACTCACTTGCGAGCTCAACACTAATGGAAACTTCACCTCCCCCTTCCAGCTATCATCCTCGCCCATAGCCACCGCCACACCTTCACTCCCCACTTCTTCCACCACCGTCTTTAAATTCATCCACGGCAACGGAACTTGCTCATACACATACCCAAGCTTTCGCGTATCAATAACGTCCCGCACCATTATGCGTACAAGCTGCATATTCTCATCCCAAAAGAGAAACGAAGCTTCAAGAAAGTCCTTGTCGTTAAAAACCTTGCTTCCGTTCCCTGGAATGCTCTCCCATATTGCCCATAACCTGTCTATGTTTGCGTGGTGGGCGAAGAAGATGGGATCTCGGGCGGCTCTGGTCACAATTGACATGTCGGAGCTAGTGAACTGGTGGACGGAACTATGAGGTGAACTTTCAATGGCTCCGCCGCCAGGGAAGGAGTTATCGCCGGCGCGGTACGGGCTACCGTAGAAGAGGGAGCTGGAGTTGAATCCGGCGATGAATTGGCGGTGCATGACCTGAAGATTGCATTGTCTTTGCATTGGGAGGGATTCGACAGTGTTATTTCCCTCGCAGCCGCCGAGGTCTATGAACTTGAGGCCGATGAGGTAACGAGTGGGATTGGAGAGGGAGGAAGAATTGTCTCGATAGATGGGTGGAATGCTCATGCCGGAAGGGTCGTCCCAGTTCCAAAATGGGAGGGCGAAAGAAGTGTCGTTGATGAGCTTGCCCAAGATTCGCTCGTAGAAGTAGAGGTAGGCTCGGTGCCATGTGAAAAAATGCCAGGAGCCATGGATCTGTTAGAACAACATCAAAATTTTTTGTTAGCATTTTTTTTTATCCAACAACAACACAGTGATTTAATGTGCAAGTCTGTGTTTTTTTTATTTTTGGATCGGGGTATCCATCTGTTGTCATCTTTGAAAGAATGCTTGGCAGCGTGACGAATCCTCGGCTGGCTGACTTAAAAGGGCACCCACCCCAGAAATCTCTTGACCCACACTTGATTGGGCCGTCTTAAAGAGACGCTGCAGTTAGAGAGGAACCGAGCATGGGTTGGGGGGTTCACAACTGTACTCGCCCACCAACCAAACTAAACAACGTGGGTAAGTTAGTGCTTTAATATAGGGGTTTAAGTGAGTAAAACATATACGTAAGCCGACTTGAGTTTCGCTCGATAAATAGCTCATAAATTGAACTATATGAGAAAATGTGCTAAGCATAAACTAGCCTTGACTCAACTCGTTTGCTCATGATCCGACTCGTTTAAAGGATATTAATATAAAATTCAATTAAAACATATTAGCATTCAAGAGTTTAAATTTAAGGTTATTAACATTATTTTAAAATTATGTTTCAATTTCTTATATCAAATTATTTTTTATTATTGATATTCTAATTTCTCATTCTTTTTATAATTTCATGATAGTAGTTATTTGAATCGAAACTATTTTTCCTTTTACATCATAAACAAACCAGCTCGTGAATTTAAACTCATAGAGTTAAACTCGAACTTCATTAGACAATCAAGCTCAAGCTCAAGTTAGAGTTGACTTGAACCCAGCTCGACTCGTTCACACCCCTCCTTCGAGCTTCGTTTGAGATGGCTTTCTCCTTGCTTGATAAAGTGGCTTTCTAGTGTACTACAAAATCACTTTAAGAAGTAATAAGAAAATAGTCCCAATTATTCTATGCGGACACTAGATGGTAGAACCGTCCGGTTAAGCGCTTGGTATCGAGCGTGGTACATTTTTGAGGTGACGTGGAGTATTTTTATTAGTCTCCGGACGCCCTCCGGACTCCGCTCAGAATAATAAATCCCCAAATGAAGCCGTAATCTCATAAAAATCTCATTTATTTATTGCATTAAGAAAAAGAAATATCCTATTCTTATGAAAAATATTCAACTGTCTTAAAAAAAAGGAAAAAAAATGGGGAATCGTTGTTTTTTATTTCAATCAGCATCATAAGAAATGGATTTATAGGAATTCATGTCTTCTTCGTAAATGCTACCGAAGGAGTCCAATACCAAAAGTTGCTGCCGACGATCAACTTTAAGATAAAATGCCATATGTGCATGCATGGCTGGTTGGCTTAGGAAATGTCAAAAAATTTTGAATTTGATGTGTGATTTATATTTTCTTACACAATTTTTAAAAGTTATATTTTGATCCATTATCTAAGATTCCATTTCGGGTGATTTTTATACTGTTTTTTAAAATAATTTTTTTAATTTTTATATAAAAATTTATTTAAAAAAAAGTAAGACAGCTATCCAAACGAAGTCAAATGTGATTCTCATCTAAAATTATATCAGAATAAGATAGACTTCCAAGTTATTAAATTTATATTGAAATTAATACAAATCAAAATAGCATAAGAGTATATTACTAATCATATGTTAATTCCTGCATTAAAAAAATCAAATTAGATTTAAAATTATTTAATTGTGAGCTTTCAACTAAAAATTTTCCTATGCCAGATGCCTGAATTTAATAAATTTTGCAGAGAAGAATAAGCACCTCAAACGAGATATTTAGGCCGAGCTGGCGGTGGCTGCCGGAGCAATAAGCGCAGTGAGTATTCGCCTGTTGGACAAAATTCCATGGATGATTATCCGGCAATGCCCGCATAAGGGCGGTGGCTCGCTCGTACTTCTGGGCCTCTTCCGTGTCAAGAGCATGGGCGGGCCGACGAACTCGAAGCGGCGAGGATTGAGGTTGCAGTTTGAAATCGACGATCTTTTTGGGACTCCGGTCTTGGCAACATTTCAGCTCCGGCATAAGATTCAAACAGTTGTTCGGGTCTGTGCTCACGGGTTTTGATCGGGCCGGGAACCCGAACTGCATCAACAGCAGCGCCATGGCCACCGCTGCATGAGTAATTGTAACCCATGACGAAGCCATGATAATCAAGCTTCGATCAGTAGGAGCTCTGTAGCTTCGGAGGAAAAATCATTTCTTTATATATAAGAAGCAGCCGTTGCTTCAAAAGCTTGAGAATTTCGAGAAGAAGAAATACGCGCGATTCCAGCTGTGTAATTTTGTCGCCAGTTTATCTCGATTATTGAAGCTCTATATATGGCTCCATTTGTCATGTCTGATCGAACCAAGAGATAAAGCAATGAGTAGTTTTCACAAATGAATAAAAAACAGAAGAAAATAGAAAAGTAGAACTCTGTAAATCCTGAAAGGTATTCGTTGACAATTTCAGGATTGGATTACAGGCAACAGTGACTAAGGCCATATTTTATGAATCATTTACGAAGAGGAAAGGGCTGGAGACATTTCTACATAGGTAATTGAAGGCCGGCTACGTAGAAAGTAGCTTTAATATATCACTTTGAAACGGTTCAACACAATAAAAAAAGGGAAGTTATGCTGGGTTAGATGTCAAAGGTCAAGTTTTTAGGGACATTTGGGCATATTAAAGCAAATTTATACACATGTAAGCATCAAATACAAGACCTCTTGAAGATCAGTCACAGCAATTAACCATTAGGTTTAAAAAATCTTCTTTTTTTTTTTAGTTTTTTTTTCACGCAAGCTAGATTCCTGAGCATTGGAACCTTATCCCAGAACAATCGGAGCTTTTGGCTGCCGCCCTTCATTAGGACGCTGAAACCGACGCCATTGATGCCACTTGCGAGCATCTCCATGCCATGCCTCATTCCCTAGCTCCATGTGCGTCTCCTTACATTAGTCTCAAGGTCTCTAAAGTCGCAAGGCCAAGTCGTCATCCCGAGCGCAGGAGAATTTATCGTGGTTGGTGGTTCCTCTTCCTTCCATGTTCCAGCATGCTCTGCTACTGATCGGATAGGGCGGCGCCGTTTATAAGACGACGTTTTGCATTACCATTTCATTGGTTTCATTGGTGTTATGCAGAGGTTCCTCCTGTACTATTGACATCTCTTCTTTGCATTGAAGCATGCATTTATCTCTAGGGGTGTAAGTGAACCGAGGCCGCTCGAGCTCGACTCAAGCTTGCGAGCTGAGCTTATACAGCCAGGAGCTCGAGCTCGAGCTCAATCTCGAGCTCGTTTATTAAACGAGTTAGAGTTCAAGCTCAAACTCGGCTTAGCTGGTAAGCTCGCGTGCCGGCTCGAACTACCACTAATACTTTTAAATAACATTTATTTTATTTAAATTTTAGTAGTTAAAAAAAATTAATAATAAATACTGATGGTTAGCTAGATGTACATTTGCATGCTTTGTCAAATATCGTGCAAGCCGGTCAGTGGCTGTTGTCTTTTTTCATCTTCAAGAACAACACGCTGTTCGGCCTCATCTTGATGTTTTCTTGTACATTAGAACGAATTTGTCATAATTTTGCCTGATCCGGGATTCTAACCCTCCCGTTTCCACATCTCACCGGTTGCGAGCAGAGGTTCTGATTCTCCTTCAGTTCGTCTCCCTCCCTCGCTCGGCTAGGTATTTTTCTCTCCATTTTACCTTATGTTTTTCATCTTCAAGAATAGCACGCTGTTCAACATCCTCTTGATGTTTTCTTGTACATTAGAACGAATTTTTTGTATTTTTGCCCGATACGGGATTCTTACCCTCACGCATCCACATCTCCCGCCTTCTGGGAGGAAGCTCTTGAACGAAGCTTTGCGCCCAAAGCAGAATGATAGATTTTGATGTTTAATCTGAATGAAAACCAGGAATGTATAGACAATTTGGATGAAAGAATAGATTTTCAAATGTTGAATGAAAACCAAATGCATATCTGTATTGACTGATTTTCTTCCCAAATTTTTATATATTTGTATTAGTTGATTATTGCAGTTAATTGGAATATCTAAATGAAAACCAGCGAATGCATATGAGTTCAAATAGATGTTATTGCAGTTATTTGATCTTTAATCTGAATGTAAACTAGTGAATGCATATCTGTATTAGATGTTGAATACAAATTTGTATTTGTTTTGTTATTGCAGTTATTTGGAATATCGGAGATGAGTTCGAGCCGCTCGACTCCCTCAACGAGAAGCCTAAACAATGCGATCTATTGTCATTTTAATCTGCAATGCCAAATCTATACTTGCTACAAAGCTAATAATCGCGGAAGAAAATTCTATAGATGCCCCCGAAATAGATCGAAAGATGATTGTAGATATTTTAAGTGGATTGATGAAGAAAATGATGAACTACAAGATCTGAATCACTTAAGTAATGGAAAAGCTTCAGAAGATCATTCCAAGCAAGCAGATTCAGTTACATATGAGTTGCTTCAAATTAAATTCTTATTAGTTATCCTTATTTTACTTGTTGTTGTTGTTGCCGTCAATTCGCTATCGAAGTCTTGTAATTGCAAATGAATGTAACTTTGAATCTTACAAAGAAACACTAATGTACTTGATTTTGTTATTAAATATAAAAGTAGAGCTTCTGTTGTGAATTGTAAGTTATATTCCTGTTTTAATTCTATATCATCTGTTCTTCAACGTAAGTGTATGAGATCCTGTTGTGCTTCTGTTGTGCAACTGTAATTCAACGTAAATATAAAAGTAGAGCTTCTATTGTGTAACTGTACTTCAACGTAAGTGTATGAGATCCAGTCAGAAGACAAAAAATAGAGCACAAAATATGTATTGCTCTTAATATTGTTATCCATACAAATGACAAAAAACCATAGCACAAAAGCTGTATTTCTCTTAGTTTTGATATCCAAAAAAAAAAACATAGCACAAAATCTTTATCCAAAAAATGCAGAACTAAATGTTGGTCTAATCCAACACAAAGCAAAATCAGAAATCCAAAAATCTGTATCCAATACAACCAAAACTAAATGTTGGTCTAATCCAACACAAAGCAAAATCCAATAAAAGCAGAACTAAATGCTGTGATCCAACGTGAAATTAGAACTATAATGTGGACGGCGTATATCCAATCTCGTCACCTTCCCCATTTAATGGATTTTTGCAGGTACTTCTATGATGGCCGCTTAAATTACAACGACTACACCTGTGTCCAAGTTTCGTTTTCTTCCCTGTTTCTAAGAAATTTTAAAATGCTCTTTCCTCGTTGTGATGTCCCTTATGTATTCTTCCACATGAGGAACTAGTTGACCTCTCCAAGAGGAGGAAATTACTTTTCTTTGAGATCGTTGTTCCATAATCTTGGCCCTAATCATGTCGACCAAATCAACGACTGACTTATTTCTAGCTTCTTCAACACAAGCATTAAATGATTCTGACATGTTGTTTGTGTTGGAATGATTTTTAATGTGCTCTGAAAATGTGGCATTGGACCACTTGCATGACAAAGAATTCAAGTACGCATATACTTGTGGATTAATTTTGAAGATCTCCTCAAGTTTCATATGCCAAACATTTAGGTTATAAGTGTTTGATGCCGTCCAAACCAAATTTTGAAGCTCGATGCCATCTTCGCAATGAAATAATTTTTTAATATTCTTCCACAAGTGTCTCATACACACTCTATGCTCAGCATTTGGAAAAATAAGTTTTATAGCTTCGGCTAGCCCCTTCTCCATGTCGGCATGAAGGCTAAATGTTCAATTTCACCGCCAAAACTTTCAGACAAGTTCCTCATGAACCACTCCCATAATTTCTTAGATTCTGATTCAGCAACAGCATATGCGATTGTGTACAAACCATTGTTTCCATCCAAGTAATTTGCGGATAGCAATACACCAAGATACTTCGATTTGAGGTGACAAGCATCAAGCCCAATTAAGAATCTACATCCAGCCATGAAACCTTCAATACATACTTTGAAGCTAACAAAGAAAATCTTAAATGCATTTTCTTTGCTTTCACACATGTATGTAACGTGAGATCCAGGATTCCTGTTAATTAACTCTGACCTTAGCATAGGCACCCACGTGTATTTATCGTCGACAGAACCAAACATTACATCTCTTGCTAACTCTCTTGATCTCTAAATTTTCATATATGGCAATGATAACCCGTAAGTTGTCTCCAAGTTATTGCTAATATCTTTTGGTGTGATAACAGGATTCCTCTTGACAATGTCCTTGATTTCTTGAGCCACCCAACTAGTTGTAGCTTGCTAATTTTCTGCTCTATTGACCACATGGCATAAATGTGTTGATTCCATTTTTCTAACTTCAAAGGAGTGACCATCACGACACAATGATGCACGTACTCTCCATGGACAACCTCTGTATGCGCAAGTAACTATAACTCTAGATTTGTCACTCGCCTTAATTTTTATAGCATAATTCTTAAAAATTGCATCAGATCGTACTGCTTGCTTCAAACTCTAGGCATTCTCAAACCGTGAGGGCATTTTGAAACAGTGAACCAACACATAGACTGTTTGCCTCATCAATTTGGGGTATAAAGAAATCATCGCACAGATCATCTACAACAATATCATTATCTTCTCCAATTTCAGTTAACTGTTTGTCTAGCTACTTCAATTTGATTGTTTTGTGATTGGAAGATATCTTCTTCTTGATATTTCATTGCAACCGTCACCTCAATTCTATTCCTTTCATAAGCATGTCAGCTACATCTGCATCAGTTGAAATCAATTTATAATTCTTCGGTGACGTCCCATTAACATGATAGTGTAAGTCAAAAGGTTGACTGCGAATCCAATGGCAAAGTGCTTGAACTCGTTCTTTTAACAAAATTAAATTGATTTCATCTATGTGAAGCTTTAAGGTTTTCTGCTTTCCACCCACATACTTTGTTCGACTCTAGCCATGCACATCAATCCAATATCCACCAAATTTTAGGATAATGAAGCAGAAATTACTTATATCCATCTCTGTTTATGTGAATAAATAGTGATTTAGTAACAATCTAAAAAATGGAATAAATGGATTAGAATGTAGACGCCATTACCAGAAATATGCATCTCCGTTTGTCGCAGAAAATATTAGTTGTACTGTTGTATTAGATGTCGGAGAGCTTGAAGCAACAGTTTTGTCGAAGAATCTTTCAAAATGATAAACCTGAGATGAAAAATTAGTTTTTCAAATTGATGCAAAAATTTATTTTTTTCAATTTGATGAACCCAAAACGAGTCGTTTTTCTTCTCTAAGCAACAGAAATTTATATAATACATAGAATCAATCTCTGTTTTGGGTAAAGCTGCGCGTTGCTTTCGTTTTTCAAAGAATGATAGCATCTCTGTTTTTCTTCTCTAAGCAACAATGGAAGATTAGATTTTTCAAAACTTTGCACCTGAGAGCCTTTCACGCGGAAGAAAAATGCGTCTTTTAACAACGCGTCATTGAAGCAGAGCGTA